>NW_024100807.1:0-66783 GCF_016161935.1 Mauremys reevesii | reverse complement strand
CTCCTTGTATCTCAACAGAGGTTTAGTTTTACTCTTGGTAAACTACAAGGCTAAAGGGACAGGCGCTGGCACCAGATCTAAGGAATGAAATACAACACAATCATCATCGTTATGCCCATCGTTGCCTTTAACCTTCCGTTGTCTCTCTCTGACCACCGTCACCCTCCGTCGGTTCACTGAGATTACCACACTCATTGCTTCCATCACACACCTGATCTCCAATTTTGCAGCCAAAAGAAAAGTGATAGGCTTTCTTAACCATAGTGTTTATACTGCACTTTTGTGGCAAAAGTCACTTCACTACAAACATAGCACAAGTTATCTGCACTGTTCACACAAGTACGAGGCATCTCTGCTCACTTTGGCTAAAGAGAAATGGGTCCCTTTGCAAAATCAAACACTGACAAATAAGAGAGCAAGACACTGTATGATTTCTAGAGCTGATATAGGGCAATTGGTTCAGCTTCGTTATGATTGCATCATCCATGACTTCTAGGAATAACATGATGCAATTCATCGCTGTTGTCTTAGTGCCTGAGCATCCACAGAGCCAAACTACAGCCAGACCTGACCTCACTTTGAGGCTGGCTAAACTTAAAATGCTGCTGTGACACTGCTCTAGCACTGTGGAGAAGACAGTTGTACAGTGACTGGAGGGTTTTCCATCCCTGTAATAGCTACATTGAGAGAACAATCTTTCATTTCATTTAGCACTATCTAACCATGGCTTAGGTCAGCTTAATTATACTGGTTCTGGGGTTTTTCACATCCTGAAAGACGTACTTGTTAGATGGTTTATCCCATCACCCTCCCATTCCCTGGTCCTTGTCAGGTGACCAGAGGCATCAATACACAAAGTTCAAAGGTGCAAACAAGTCAATGTTTATTGCGGTAAACTTCCAGCAAGCAATGATTCCAATTTCCTTCCTCAGTGTCCCCCTTCCCAGCTCTGACACCACAGAGGCTTGCCTGTGTCCCTGTTCCCATTCCCTGTTCCTATTCCCCCCCTTAGCAAAACATAATTCTAATTCCCCTACCCCCATTCCCATTCCCCCCACTTACTTCCTGATTGACTGCAGACTATATAGTAATACTTGAGTTCTGCTTAGCTATACCTTAACCAATCATTTTACTGAAATGTAACTAACCAATCCTAACATATTGTAACATGATTATCTAACCAATTATACCCCACCACCTTAATTGGTTTACACTCAACAAATTAATTATACAGCAGACTGAAACAATCACAGCACCAGACAGAGATTATACAGACAAGCAATAGGAAAGGGGGGACTACAGTGCTAGAACAACACAGAAATGAGGATTTCACCCCTCAGCTATTGATCAGTGAGTTGTTCCCAGACAGAATGCTGTCATGATAGAGGTTGTGGGTGCTGGTTGCTTAACTGTCTGGCCCACAGGGCAGGATTTCATGTTCACCGTTACTTTCTCAGAATGCCAGCACCCATCTTTTGTTCACTTAAAATGCGAGCAGGAGATTACAACACCTCAGAACTCATGGAGCTCCAGGAAACATGTAACTTTAGGTCCGGGTGGCGTGTCTAAAAATCAGCTGTTCAGTAGAAGGTCTCTATCAGTTGAAAGAGATGTGCCACCTCGACCTCCTAAAGAGTTCATCAACTATTAACAAAAACTAGGGTTCATAAGTCACAGTCTTTGTAGCAGGAGGATAGTGGGCTGGTCTAAAGTGCTAGGTTTTTTTAAGACTCTTTTTTCCTATCTCTTGGATGTTTTGGTCTCTGCATAGAGACGTGGTTTCAAACCCCACTCCTGACATGATCATCTGGAGAAAATAGCCTCACTTCAATCTCCTGTGCAACAATAGAACCCTATTTGCTTAGCTTTTCTATTCCAGTAGTTGTGAGAGAAGCTCCAAACCAGGAAACAGGGCCCGTTCTCTCGACCCATCAATTTTTGTCTTCCTTCATTCCAAGCCCTTTCCTCAGATACATCCGTATTTCCCACACTATCTTGTTTAATGTTCTTTGCTTTTATGAAACTTTAGGGTCATCATTTAATTGCCACACAACTGTACTTATGAAGTGAAGTGAAACACAATATTTTCGGATATTCTTGCAGAAGAGTTTTGCTTTCTGACCTGGAATTGAACAGGGACTGCCCGAGGACAATGCTACTCCCTTTTCTTGGCTCATCCAAAAAACATAAGTTCTTGATGCCCTGTGGGTTCTCTGGTCTTCAAAGGCAAATGAGCTGGTTTAGTGGCTACTGAGAAAGCCTTAGAAAAGGGCCCCAAAATTGACAACGGGTGATTTTTGTAGTGTAGTGGTTATCACATTTGCCTAACATGCAAAAGATCCCTGGTTCAAAACCAGGCACAAACATTGTGGCTTTCCTTCCTTTGGCCTTTTATCACTCCAAGTCCTGTCTCAGCTACATCCGTAGCTTCTGTGCTTTCTTCCTCATTTTTTTTCCTTTCATGGAGCTTTAAATTGAAAAGGAGGCAGCCGGCATTTTGAGGAAGGAACAGACCATCATTTGGGAGACTGCCAGCTCCATAACAAATCTGAGCGGAGAAGAATCCCAACCCATTGTCCTGCATATTTAGCTCCCAGCCAGCAGTATTTCCCTTGCCTTTTTTTTTTTTTGAGCTAACCTTGAGTCCAGGGCGCGCACACTCTCCGCCCCACACAACAAAAATGGCCCTGCTGCAAAGTGACCCCTAAGACCCAGCAACCTGCACGAGAGCATGACTGGGAAAAGGTTTCCCATGAAGCTTATAAGCCACTGGCTGCGTTGGAAAGAGGCAGGCTCTGAGCGTAACAGTCAGCAAAGAAGGCCTGTTTGGGGATGTGGCTCAGTGGCTCAGTGCCTGATTCGCATGTATAAGGCCCTGGGTTCACTCCCTACATTTGCCTTTCACCCCTGCTGCTTTGCTCAGGCCCAGCTGGCATGTGGCCCAGCCAGTCTCCCTGCACAAGTGTCAGTCCTGAGCAGTGATGGCAAAGTGCCAATTGCATGGAAGCTCTGTGGGGGTTTCTGCTCCTAAAGCCCCAGGGTGACTCTAAGATTCCCATCCACTGAGCTGCTTGATGAGGAAGGAGCCCTCCTGAGTCCCAGGCTTCCTGTGTGAACATCTGATTTGTGGGAAGCAAGGGAGGGGGAGGGTAGGAGCAGAGGTGAGCTGTGGCAGGGGGCAGGGTGGCCCTTTTAGAACCATTTGTCCTGGGACAACAGGTTCTAAAATGGCTTCTAAATTTAACAACCGGCTCCTGCGAACTGGTGAAACCGGCTCCAGCTCAGCACTGCGCTAACCCATTGCACCACTGGAGCCCAACTCAGGAATTGTCTCTTTGTTTCATGGATGGATTAGTGGAGTGGGGTTGCATTAGCTAAAACAAATCCATATTAAAGGCTGCAGGATGGCAGCAGCAGAGGTGGGGAGCCTCCTTCCATGTGCTAGAGCTGGTTCCCCCTTCCGTTGCTCAGGGGAAGGTTGGTGCTTTGAGCCCACCCGGTGCTGGAACGGCCGATGGGTGAGATTAACGGGACTCTTGGGAAGGGAGGAGGTATTGTCTATCCCTGCCTAGCTCCATTGGTCTCCTGTGGCCCTTTTGGCTCTCTGCTCCCCTGTTGGGGAGATGCAGAGACAAGCCCCCATCTGGGTGAGTCACTGAGAGGCTGTGTCCCATGGCATGTGTGGGGGAGAGGGGTAGGGGTGGGATGGGGCTCAAGGGGAGAAGGTTGTGTGTGACAATGTGGGGGGGAGGGGGAGGTGTGTTCCTTAGGATAGAAATGATGAAAAACACAGGGGAAGTGACAGTGAAGCCCCGTGTCTGAGTGTTATGACCCTGTGTGGTGCTGCCGTTCACCTTCCCCTCCTATGGTCTCAGCTTTCATTGAATCCAGCATTTTTTCACCTGTCCTCACCACAGAGGTGTCCCACATGCCTCAGCTACTGAGTGTCCCTCTTAGAGACGCCGAGGACTGGAACTGATTTCAGCTGCTGGACAGCTCTGCTAGGTCTTTATTCATTTGCACAGGAAAATGCTGAGTGTTTAAATTCATTTCAAGCCCCGCCCCCATTCAGCGAACTCCTGAACATACTGGAGATGGGTGTGGAAATCGATTTTCATTCGAAAAAGTTTTTAAAGGGAATCACTTGGATTGGAACTAGGAACCCATTACCCTGCTGGGAAACATTCACCCACTGATTTATACTCACAACAAGGAGTGTCCTGTATAGCCCAGAGCAGGAACAGTTTTTACCCTGGGGATTAGTAAACTTTCTCTCTATACAAACACCACAGCTTACAAACTCCCCACCCCCGCTCTGTGTCACCAGAGCACAACAACAACTCTCCTTGGGGCACACACAGCTCCCCAGCTCCCTGCCCGTCAGTCTCTCCAGCATTGCTCCAATCCCTTAAAGCAGGGTCTCAACCACGATTTACCTTAGGGCCGGTGCCAGTCCTCCAGTCCTCCCAGTGGCCAATAATGTCACTCATACCGCTCAGAACCCGCCCCCCAAAACTCCGCCCTTCACCTGCCTAAGGCTCTGGGAGGGAGTTTGGGTGGGGAGAGGTCTAGGGTGCAGGCCCTGGGCTGGGGATTGGGGTGCAGGAGGGTGGAGACTCTGGGGGTGTTTGGGTGCATAGGGGGTGCGTGGCTGGTCTCGGGGTGGGTGTTGGGGGGGGGGAGGGGTTCTGGGGTGCAGGCTCTGGGATGGAGTTTGGGTGCAGGGTGCAGGCTCTGGGCTGGGGCAGGGGGTAGCAGGAACAGGAGGAGGAGTGGGGTTGCAGGTTCTGGGTGGGAGACTGGGGGCAGGCGGGAGGGGGCATGTGGGAAGGAGGAGGGGTGCAGGCTGTGGGAGAGAGTTGGGGGCAGGGGTGTGTGGAGCGGGAGCAGGCTCTGGGAGGGAGTTTGGGAGTGGGAAGAGGTATGTGGGGAGGGTGAGGTGCAGGCTCTGGGAGGGTCAGGGATGCAGCACTTACCTGCGGAATAGGAGCTTGCTCTGTCCATCCCATGCATTGACCTGGTATTGCAGTGTCTCCAGGACCAGTGCCTCTCCTTCTGGGGAGAATTGTCTGGTTACAAAAGCAGAAAGAGTTTCACTCTAAAGATGCTGATTTGAGAAGTTTTTTTTTTAAGTAGTTGAAAAATCAGGTCTCTTTAGTCCTTTGGTTTCTTCATGACAACATATTGTTAAAATTTCTTGGGAATGTTTTCTAAGCTACAGATAGATGTGTTTCTTAGTCTTGCTGGAGGATTATTTTAAAAACCAGAATTCTTCTGTTTGCTGTGAGTCTTTTCAACGATATGAAGGATGAATGCTTTTTGGACTGAGGGTCTGTTTGGGAGATGGTTGGGTGTGTGTGTGTGTGTGGTGGGGGGAACACAGATTGGTAGTACTTGAGGTCACATGTATGTCAATAATTAACTGGGGACATTAGGGTTTGTCCTTTTTGTTTCACATTTTCCTCCATCCCTCCCTCCTTTCTCTTCTTCTCTTGCTTATTTTGTTCTTTCTCCTGTTCCCCTCCCAACACCAGGAGGGGGGGGGTGTTGCGGGGGAGGGCTCTGCAGCTCCCACTGTGGGAGGTCCACCCAAAAAAGTGGGGCTGAAATAGTGCTCGGGCAGTCAGGGCCAGATTAACCTTTTGTGGGTCCCGGTACCAAACATATTTGTAGGCCCCTATGTAGTCAATGTGGGCTCCGAGTGTGGGCCTGGTGGGACAGTGCCATTGGTGCCATAGGATACCCGGTACTGAACCTCAGAGACATTTTTCATTTTGATCACACACCCCTACATGACTGTACGCATTGCCATACACAGCTCCCTCAGCCCCCGGGTTTTCTTATTGAGCTGTACACCCATGTGGGTTTACCAGTGTCCACAGTGAGCAGAACTTTCATAGTGATCAAGGAAACTCCCCACAGATTTATCTCCTTCCTCATTCAGACCTTCTCTAGCCATGTCTCCAGTACCCCCCATGTCACCAGTCACGGCAGATGGTCCTAGTCTCAGCTCAGAGTTCTAAAGCCAGCAGACACCTGATCAGGTCTGACAGATTCCCCCCCTCAGCCCCCATCCTACCATGTGAACCAGCCACCTGCAAACACCATCTCCCCAAAGTCAGGACTGAGCCCTTGGGAATCCGAAGCCACCAGCCTCTCTCCCTCTGCTCCCATCTACATGCTAGTCTGCTACCTGGTCACCACCACCTCTCCCCAGACTTGTTTCCTTTCCACTTTGGAAATGCTCCCACCCAGCTGGAAGCTCCCTCTGCCAGCCTGACCTGCTCCCTCCTTCCCTGCTCCCCTTGACATTCCTGTCCTACTGGTGCCCTCTGTTCCTTGAGGTGAACTCCAGTGTCTTTAGCTGCTCTAGCTTAATGGCCCCAGTAGTCACAGAGCCACCTGCAGCTTCTCTGGCTACAGCCATGGGGCCAGTTCCCAGAGGCCAGCCTTAGCCAGCTGCAGCTACTAGCCGCAGGAGGGTGGCAATGCCAGGGCTGAGCGTGCTTGAACCTTGCAACGGCAGCACTAGGGGCTCTAAATCCTCAGCCCTGGCCTAGGCAGCTGCAGACTCTGGAGTTAGGCACTTCCCTCCTCTAGGCCATGGCTTTAAATACCTGCGATTCCCATCACCTGCAGCAGAGGCCACCAATTCCCGCCCCCTCAGCCAGCACCTGGTCGTGCAGAAAGTGCAGCCTGAGTGATTTTGGAGGCTGGGGTGCCAGGAGGTTCCCATCGCTGAGCAGCAGCTCTGCAACAAGCTCACGTGCGTCCCAGGTGGGACAGTAGCGGTTACTGACCAGGCGTGTCTGTGTTCTTTGTGTTAGCTCATGGTTAGGTGGGAGAAGTATGAACTGTTGAATAGGTTCCATTAGTTGGTTAATAAGATGTCTACAGAAGTAAATCACTGGCTTTAAAATAAGATCCAATCTGGAGCATATGAACTATTGACCCCTGGACTCCATCTCTGAGAGGACTTGTTTACCATCAGGGGACAGGCTCAAACCAGTCCAAACCGGTTTTCCGCCAAAACCAGCCCTCAGCGTTCCATCTCCTCAGCCCTTTTCCCGCCACAGAAGTGATATAAGGACGTGCTCAGCGCCTGCGCGGGGCCGTCCCCAACGACAGCCCCTCCACGGTCGGGTCTTCCCAGTGCTCCCGAGCCGGAGGCGGCGAACCCCTGGGTCCCGCCGTGAGACTGAGGAACAGGAGGCCTGTCACCCCCATTCCTGCCGTCCTGCATCCCTGGTGTCCAGCCTCCCACGGAGCCCCCGGGGAGTGAGAGACCCCGGGGGGGGGCACTGGGGCTGGGCAGGAAAGTGACTCTGCCCGGGAACCCGGGAGAAGCCTCAGAGCTGCCTCAGCCCCCGTGGAGCTGCAGCAGGAGCTGCCCCCGGCATCGCTGGGTTTGGGGGGGCAGTGCCTGGGGCCTGGCGGGGGGGGATCCCCTGTGGTGTGGGGGGAGTTGGGGGGTGTCAGGCAGGGAGGGGAGAAGCTGGAGTTGGAGGGGAAGGTCAGTGGGACGCGGGGGGGAGGGGGGGGTTGAACTGTCTCTGGGCAGCCAGGAAATTCCCAAGTGGGGGGAGAAGTGGTGGGCGGGGGTAGGGGGGAGGGGGGTTAATTGGATCCTGTCCCTGTTTGTGCCACTTGGCTCTCGCCCCCGATACAAATTCTCTCTAGTTCTGCCCCTTTTCTCGCTCAGTGTCTCACACGGGGCTATAAAATCTGGGGCGATTTCCCCCCTTTCCCCTCCAATGATCAGCTCTCCCGTCTCCCCCGATTTCCCCCGTTCTCCCCATGAGTCTCAAACGTCAGTTTAAAATCTTCTCTCGTGAGGGGCATTTTCCACCCGTGTTATCTGCAGCGATTGTCCTTGTGTAGGTGGGAAATTGTTGCCCTGCGTCATTCCCCAGCACATGGCTGCCCCTGGAGTGGGGGTGGGATGGCTCAGTGGTTAGAGCACTGGCCTGCTAAACCCAGGGCTGGGAGCTGACTCCTTGCGGGGGCCATTTGGGGATTTAGTTGGTGATTGGTCCTGCTTTGAGCAGGGGGTTGGGCTAGACACCTCCTGAGGTCCCTTCCAACCCTGATCTTCTAGGAGATGCCGGGTCTCTGCCAGGGAAGGGAGATGCACGTGTCCCCCATGGGGACTGCCCAGACCCCCCTTTCCCAATCCCAGTTGTTGCCCCCTAACTACCAACGCAGTTGCCCCAACCATCAGTTGCCAGTCACCTGTCCGTCCCCACTGCTGCTCCTTCCTTTATCCAGGGACCTTTCAGCTCCCCCTCCCCCTCCCTTTTAATCAGCTCCTCAAAGGGCTCCCTGCTGCCCATGGCAATGGTGGGGGTGGGGGAACCATCACTTTGTGTTTATGTATTGGACAGTCGTATAAAATCCAGTCCAACAGTCCCCCTTTTCCACTAGTTTGTTAACAGCAATATAAAATCCCCTCAGATCTTGATGTTTTTCTCTCATGTTATCAAATACGCAGTTTGTGACATATTTGCTTTGCAAATCTCAAAGATTCATATAAAATACCCTAAACATTTGCCCCACTGCTCTCTAGTTGTCTATTTCTAATTGAATATGCCTGAGATTTCCCCGTCTCTCTAATTATAAAATTCTAAGAAAATCTCAGATTTACACCTTTTCTCAGATTCTTGAACATGGATATAAAATGTTTGCAAATGTTGCCCATTTCCTCTTTATTCATTTATCAAATATTGATGTGAAACACTCAGATTTTGCCTCCTATCAACAACTGATATAAAATCCCTCTGATTTTCCACTTGTCTCTCTATAATTTGCAAAATGGATCCAAAATCTCTCAGATTTCCACCCTTTCTCTTTCATTTCTGAACGTTGCTCTCAAAGCTCAGGTTTTGCCTCTTTCTATCTCATTATCAAATGTCAGTTAAAAATCCCCTCAGGTTTGGGGCTGTTCCCCGTGTTTCTAAATCCCAGCAACTTCTTCCTTCAGGGAACCTGTTGCCTGAGTTCTTCTCCATCCTGGAGGTTGCAGGGGGTGAAATTGCCCAGAGATCATCTTTCCCGACTCCTTTGTGAATCATTTGGTCCCTCCTTTACCTCTGTTAAAATGTTTGCCAAAGTGTAGCCCTGAGGATTAATCTGTTGGTCTGTATAAAATGTCTTTTTGATAAAGTGTGTAAGCTGCATAGATTAATAGGAATTTGCAATAAGCTGTAGCATAAGATATCTAGAAACTTCTAAGCCAGACATCCTGGCCTATTTCCTTTGTGACGCTGACAGCAACCTTTAAGACCCTTACTCAGAAAAGTAATAATAGGAGACAAACCTACGCACAATGTCTAGGGACTTTTTGAATGTTTACTAACCTTTCACCTAGTTAGGGTACAAAGGAGGGTATTTTTGACCACAAATGTAACACGTATACCCGCAAGCTACTATATAGCTGTCATTAGTACGCACACAAAGGTCAGCCAATGAAGACAGGTACCCTCACCTTTCTATGGGGGAAAGACAAATTTGGGCATAGGAGGAAGGATTTTTCCCTATAAAAGGTATGATAATCCACCATTAGGCAGGCGATACACCCATCCTTCTATTCTCCATCGCCTCACCCTGCCTACACCTACGAAAGCTGTCAACTACTGATAAGTCATAGTGTTCTGTCCTTTCACAGCTGTAAGTATGAAATAATTCTTAATTTCTACTTCACCTCTAAAGCATCTATGCTAAGAAGGGTTTAACTCATAACCAGTTTCTTTATAACTATACTTCCTCTAGCAGAGGTGTGAAATTTACTCTAGTACTATTTGCTGCAAAGTGCATTTAGAACTGTGTAATATCATATCATATCTCTTAAAGAACTGTGATATTTTATAACTTTGTAATCTCATACTGCTTTTTAACATTTTACATTTACTTCTTGTTTTATTGATTTTAAATAAAAGGTCTTGTTTGACTAAACTCTGTCTCTGTCTAAATTTCCTGTAATATACCCCAATCTCCTTGTATTAAATTCTGTGAAGCCTGATTCAAGACAGACTTTATCTTCTGATCACACATATTGGCGAGCCATACCCATATTATTAATATCTATCAAGTATTATTAACATTACTAATTAATTAGAAAATTACTTATTAAATACAACTAAATTAAGTGGATAAATTCCACTGTCCCTACTAACCCTCCCCAAATCAGGCTACAAAGAAAGAGATCAGCCACATATTTAATACCCATCAAAGCCAGAGGCCTCCCCCTGTTTGGAGATCGGTGGTTCCCAACCAGTTACAGAAGAGTTGGCTGGACCCTTTTCTCCAGCTGGCACGGGATGAGGAGGTCACTCTGAGTGCAGTGTCAGCTGAGAAGTATCCCAAGCCCCATGGCAAATGGCCTTGGTGAGGGGTTGCTTCCTGCAGTGCTAAGATGCAGCCACCTCTGGGGTGGATCCATGGTGGCCATTATTTGCTAGTGACAGGCCATGGACATTTCTTATCTATTTTGTCCCTCCAGGCCTTCCATACTCCAGTTCAAGAGACATCCCCCAGGGCTCCCTCTGCCCCTGTGACTTTCCAGTGAACAAAACAAGGATCAGACAGAGGAAAAGCCAGTTCCTGACTCCATATTCCCCCTGCTGGGGTGTGGCTGCCGTGGGGTCAGTGTCCGAGGGAATCCCCCACAGTGACTCCTTTGGTTCTGCTCTTTTCTAGCCTTGTGTTCAGAGACTTTGTTAGAGGGTGAGGGGAGGGAGAAGGGAGGTTAAAAATGTGTCTGGGCTTAGCATGGCAGGAGGGGCCAGATCTACACTGTAATAAACAGACTGAGCATTTCCCTGCATGGCAGAATCTAGGGTGTCTGTCTTCAGGGAAAGGGCCTGGGGGAATTCTGATGTGAAATTAACTAAAACCGGTTCTGATACACCCTTCTCCCCGAGACAGGCTGCAGAATGGCGTCCATGTTTTGCTCCAGCTCATCCCAGCCTGGCGTGGGACAGAGAAGAGAAATGGCTGCAGTGGAGCCAACTCAGGTAGAGATTATTGGGGGGTTGCTGGTGGGTTCCTGCTGGAGGAGAGGGACAGCAAATACACCGGAGATGGGAAGGTTTGCACAGTCTGGTCTAGAGGTTGGAGCGGGGCAGGAAATTCACAGCGTGGGGAAAGGAGGAGGCCAGGGTGTGGCAAACCTGCTGGGAGTTATTTAAAAAGTGGCCCAGATTCTAGGAACAGACCCAGGAGGTTCGGAGGTGGAAATACCCTAATTTGTGAAGAAAGAAAATAGCCCACCTACATGGAGCTAGTCAAACTGACCAGACTCCCAGTGCTGGAGCCTGACCTCACTAACCAGCGGCCGCTGTGAGATATGAAGGGGGCACCCATGAGTCAGGCTTATTGGAGCTGCCTCTCCCTTCATATCCCGCTCCTCACAATGGGGAGGGTGTTGGGCTTCCTACCAGGGAGCTCTCCCTGGACCCTGCTAGGGGCTCCATCTCCTGAATCAGTCGGTGGCTAGCAGGTGTGTGATGGATCTGCTGGGAGAGACAAGGGGCTCTCTCTTCGTCCCCTCACCCTGGTATTTGCTGGATACTCTGAGCGGAGTGGGGGTGGGACTCTGTTGAGTGGGATCCACCCAGAGCTTCCATTTGATTGGCTCCTCTCTGCCACAAATAGTGGGGCTGTGAGTGAGGAAAGAGGTCCTGAGTGTTGGACTCTTGCTCTTTCAGGGGCCGGTGACCTTCGAGGAGGTGGCTGTGCATTTCACCAGGGAAGAGTGGGCTCTGCTGGACCCCGCTCAGAGAGCCCTGTATTGGGATGTCATGCAGGAGAACTATGAGACTGTAACCTCGCTGGGTAAGGGTTCCTGTCCCCTCGGATCTGGGAAGGGGAAATGAAGAGTTAAGGTACACGCCAGCCCCACAATGCCACCTCTACTCTGTCCTGTTTCAGCATCACCCCAATATGCCAGTGACACACACACTACCAGAGACCCTCCCCTGCTGCAGAACACTTTAGGAACAGAGCACAGGAGCCGTATCGCACAGTGTCAAATATCTCCTGTTTGCTCAAGTAAAACTGAGGGTTACGTGCGGCATAATCAGCAGAAGCTTCCTACCCCTGACCTCTCAAACTCTGAGCCTTCTCCACCCAGACCACAATAATGCTTGGGGTGTAACAAGCAGGCTGCTGGAGTCAGAGCTGCTGGCCCAAGGTCACTTATCACACAGACACTCCGTGCGTCCTTGAATGCTGGCTGGGGGTATCCAGAGAAGGAAGCTCAGTGGCGGAATTAGCGTTAGTAGGTCCCTGTGCTCAGCTCCATTTTAGGGGTCCATCCTTGGGACATAGGCAAGAAAAAGAACATTCTCTCATTTCCCTCCCCTGCTGCAGAACACTTTGGGAACAGAGCACAGGAGCCATATTGCACAGTGTCAAATAGCTCCTGTTTGCTCAAGTGAAACTGGAAGTTAGGTCTGGCATAACGGTTCCATACCCCTAATCATTTTGTTGCCCTTTTCTGAACCTTTTCCAATTCCAGTATATCTTTTTTTGAGATGGGGCGACAACATCTGCGTGCAGTATTCAAGATGTGGGTGTATCATGGATTCATTTGCTGTTTTTACAAATATGATATATGATATAGTCTGTCGTATCTATCCCTTTCTTAATTATTTCCAACATTGTTCGCTTTTTTCACTGCTGCTGCAAACTGAGTGGATGTTTTCAGAGAACTATCACAGTGACTCCAAGATCCATCTCTTGAGTGGAAACAGCTAATGTAGACCCCATCATTCTGTATGTATAGTTGGGATTATGTTTTCCAATGGGCTGCACTATGTGCTATCCTGTCATCTAGTACTGCTGAGATCCTGCATTCAGTGATATCCCTGTCCTTCCTGTTCCCTTTCTCAGCTGATCCCCACCAGCCCATGCTTCCTGTTCCCAGCTTCCCCAGGACTCTCTCACTGTCTCTGAACCTCTCTGTCAGCAAGAAGCAGTGCCAGGGACAGTTGCCCTCTGTCTGGAGTCTTCGATGTCTGGGACATGGATTTACTTTCTCTGTGTTGAAAGAGGCTCTGTCATAATGAGTGTCTGTGACATTACCCAGAGTACAATCTGGACTGTTAAATAGCTGTGTCCCCTCAGTTCTCCAACCTGGGGTGCCTTTTCCACTGTTTTCCCGTGAGAACAGCCCCTCTTGTCACACAGTCTTGTCTTACACACAGTCTCCAGCATGTAACTCTCTCCCTGCTACACAGTATTGAGTGCTGCTAGACAGCCACTCATGAATTACACCTCAGGAAAAAACCAGCAAATTCTCAAGTGCCCAACTTTCCCCCAGAAATGTGCGTCTTGCACTGTCCAGCACGCTACTGAACAAAGCAAGCTCATATGAAGTCTGTCATTTCATCAGTGGAAAATGACATGCACCAGCTTGTTATCCCAAATGGAGTTGCAACACACTTGAATCCAAACATACTGGTTAGATAAACAATAAACCAAGATTGTTAACTACCGAAAACTAAAACTAGGTCCAGCCGATGAAAGGGCACTCCCAGGAGAGACTGTATAATGGCTGTAACATCAAACAACTTTGTAAACCTGAGAGAGCTGCCTTGGGGACAATGACAGGGAGAATCCCCCAAAGTGACTCCTTGGATTCTGCTCTTCTCTGATCTCTGATTGTTCCTTCCAAAGTGGAGTACTTTGCACTTGTCTCTATTGAATTTCATCCTCTTTCCTTCAGCTCATTTCTCCAGTTTGTCCAGATCATTTTGAATTTTAATCCAATCCTCCAAAGCACTTACAACCCCTCCCAGCTTGGTATTGTCCACCAACTTGATAAGTGTAACAGAGAGACTGTTACTGGGAGGGTTTCACCATGTGTCAGAGGTTACACCCTGGTGGGAGGGGGCTAGGCCTGTACTGGGATAAGGTCACTCTGTGCTTCACAGTGTGGCAGAACCTAGAGTGTCCATTAGCAGGGGAAAACCTGGGGGGAATCGGCTTGTGGAATGTACAAAAGCCCCGTCTGAATTCTTACACCTTGCCCTTTTCACCCCAGCAGGCTACAGAATAACATCCATGTTTTGCTCCAGATCATCCCGTCCTCCCAGGGGGAAGGAAATGGTTGCAATGGAGCTGTCTCAGGTAAGGGATTCTCAGGGAGCTGGTGGTGGGTTCTGCTTGGAGGGAGAGGAGCAGTAAATGCATAGGAGGGTGGGAATTGCTAGAGGTGGTGGGAGGCAGGAAATATCTCGGGCGGAGAAAGGGAGGGGACAGGATGTGACAAACCTGCTGACACTAGTGTAGTTTAGGGTGTGATGGGTTGTCACCCGCAGGGGGCAGTCTGGGGGGCTTCTGGGAACCGCTGTGCCCTCTAACCCTCAAGCTGGGCTGGCCCTTCTCACACTGATTTGCTGGAGATTCAGCCAGCCTCTCCAGTGCCTGTTATCACCCAACAGGACAGCAGGTGACACCATACACCCAACTAAGCTACCTGAGTGCTTTACCTAAGCCGCTCAAGCACAGATAGACGACAACAGCCAATTTCTCAGCTCCCCAACCTTGCACACTTGCTGTAGGATACATTCAGAATTATACCCTCTTATAGTGCACAGGGATCTCTGTAATGTCAGCTCATTAATATAGTTCCCCTTCCCCTCGATCTGGGACAGATGTGCACAGCGAGCTTGTGCTAACCAAGCTGAGATTTTCCCCAGACACGTCACTCAAAATACGCTGGTTAAGATAAAGCATAAAACAAGTTTATTAGCTGCAGAAAGACAGATTAAGTGATTATAAGTGATAACAAACAGATCAAAGCAGATTATTTAGCAAATAACCAAAACTCAAACTACGACTAATATACTAGCTGGATAGAATTTGAATTAGCAGTTTCTCACCCTGACTGATGATACAAGCAGTCCACCAAGTTTCCATACACAAGCTAGAAATCCCTTTATCCTGGGAGCAGCACTTCCCCCACTTCAGTTTTTGTTTCTCAGGTGTTTCCAGGAGTTCTCTTCTGTGGGGAATGAGACCAAGAGATAACGTCACACCACACCTTGTGTAGCTTTTCCATATGGCGTGACCCCTTTGTTCCAAACTCAGTTCCCAGTCCAGTTTGTGGAAAAATACAGGTACTAAAATGGAGTTTAGTGTCATGTGGTCTGGTCACAGGCCCTGCTGCATCATAGTGGGGGAGGGATAGCTCAGTGGTTTGAGCATTGGCCTGCTAAACTCAGGCTTGTGAGTTCAATCCTTGCGGAGGCCACTTAGGAATCTGGGGCAAAAATTGGTCCTGCTAGTGAAGGCAGGGGGCTGGACTAGATGACCTTGCAAGGTCCTTCCAGTTCTAGGAGATTGGTATATCTCCAATTATTACCTTATTACCTTACCTAGTATCCATGACTAATAGGCTGGCTGAAACATTCAGAGGAAGGCTAAGCTCTTCCACAGTCCATTGTCTTTGTTGATGAGCCATCAGCACTGTCTGGCTTCTTCACTGTTGTACCTGAAAGGCTCGTTGTGGGTGTTACCCAGAGTAAGCACATTTGAAAGACAGATACAGAGTCAATATCCATAACTTCAGATACGAACGTGATATGTGCACACAAATAGGATAATCATATTCAGCAAATCATAACTTTTCCAGTGACACCACACATAATGCATCTTGTACAAAATACATCATAATTATGTCCTAATCATATTATAACCGTACCACTATGATGAATATGGGGGTGTAATGTCAGATAGGGCCTAATTTCAAGGCACAGGAGTTGGGAATGGAACTTCCCTTCTTTGTGGAACAGGAAATAACCCTCCAGCCAGGGCTGGGACAACTTCCCAGACTCCCAGTGATGGAGCCTGAATCTACTCACACTTCATTCTACTCACAACCCCAATCATTGTGGCAACTGCAAACTTTATAAGTGATGATTTTATACACTCTTTTAGGTCATGGATAAGAATGTTAAATAGCACAGGGCCAAGAACCAATCCCTGCGGGAACCTGCTAGAAAGAAATCCACTCGACCCTGGTTCCCCATTTACTATCACAGTTTTTAATCTATTTAATGCATGCCATGTTTATTTTGTATCATTCTAGTTTTTTTAGTAAAAATATTGTGCTGATCAAGTCATATCCCTTACAGAAGTTTAGGTAAATTACATCAATACTATTAGCTGCAACCAAACTTTTGATCTCCTCCAGTAAGGATATCCCGTTAGTTTGATAGGCTCTATTTTCTCTAAACCTTTGTTAGTGGGCACTAATCATATTACCCTTCTTTGATTCTTTATTAATGAATGAAATCCAGTATTGGCTGCTCCATTCTCTTGATGAATATAGATGTCAGATTTCAGGTCTTTTAGAAAGTCTTGGATACAAGTTATCTGGACCCGCTGATTTAAACATATCTGACTTTAATAGCTACTGTCCTCATGACTTTTTGTTGGAATGGAAAGAGTGTCGCCATCAACATCTTATGATACGAGTACATCATCTGTTTTTCTCCAAATCCAGGAGAGAAATATTTATTGAGGACTTTTACCTCTTCTGCATTATTTTGATAATTCTGCCATTTCTATTAGTAAAGTACCATTGTTAGGATTAAGGTTGCACTTAATATACTTTTAAAATCTTCCTTCTTATTGTCATTGATTGGTCATTGATTTCTGATCGCTTTCTTTACCAGTTTTCTACAAATCTGACCTTCTAACTTCTATTCTTTACTATTGACTTCCCCTTTCTTCTATATATTTAATTTGGAGAGTGTTGGGATTCCTACCAGGGAGACACCACTAGGGTCCAGAGACAGCCCCATCTCCTATATCAAGCTCTGGCTAGTAGGTATGTGATAAATGTGAAGATCCTGCCTCCCTCTGTCAGCTGGGAGACACAAAGGTTCTCTCTTTCTACCCTCTGATGCCGCCTGGCTGCTCTAAGCTAGGTGAGGTGGGACTCTGTTAACATGTGCCTCCCGGAGCTTCCATTTACCTGGTGCTGCTGTTCCGTGAATAGTGGGGTTGTGAGTGAGGCAGCAGGTACTGAGTGTTGGACTCTTGCTCTTTCAGGAGCTGGTGACCTTCAAGGAGGTGGCTGTGTACTTCACCAGGGAAGAGGGGGCTCTGCTGGACCCCGTTCAGAGAGCCCTCTACTGGGATGTCATGCAGCAGAACTATGAGAATGTGACCTCGCTGGGTAAGGATTCCTGTTCCCTCTGTTCTTGAAAGGGGAAATGAAGAGTGAAGGTTCATGCCACCCCCATAATGCCACCTCTACTCTGTCGTGTTTCAGCATCACCCCAATATGCCAGTGACACACACACACTACCAGAGACCCTCCCAAGCTGCAGAACACTTTGGGAACAGAGCACAGGAGCAGTATCACACAGTGCCAAATATCTCCTCTTTATTCAAGTAAAACTGGGGGTTAGGTCCAGCATAATGAATAGAAGCTTCCTACCCCCGGCCTTCTCCCAAAGCCTGAGCCATCTCTACCCAAACCAGAATGGGCTTGGTATGTAACAAGCAGGCGGCTGGAGTCAGAGCTGCCGGTCCAGGGTTACTTATCACACAGACACTCGGTGCGGCCTTGAATGCTGGCTGGGGGTATCCAGACCGGGGAGCTCCAGCAGCAGAACACTGAATCTCACCCAGGATTACAGATGACACAACTCCTCACTGATCTGGATTGCACCCCAGCATGTGAAAATGGCCTAGGTTGGTAGTGACATTTCTTGAGACATGCAGAGTCTTGCTCCTATATCACCAGGTGTAATAACAATAACAGGAAAGGCTGAATATGGAAAACTGATTGTTCAGCTTGCTTTTGACCTGCATCATATTTTGCAATATATTCCAAATAAGAAATTAACATGCAACGTATGTGTCATTGTTTGGGGTTTTAAGCTTTAAAAGGCTTGTGTGATTTTTAGCTCAGGGGACAGTATTCCAATAGCTGTTGCCCCTGCGCACTTTTAACCAAGAAAGAGCCTCAGGCTGAGCTGATTCAAAATCAATCGTGTGGTCATTTTCCACAACAACTTCAAGTGGTCCCTGTGATGGAATGTAAATGTCTTCTTCCCACCTTCCCCCTGCAGGAGACTGGCTGTTTGACCAGCTGTTTGCCTTGCTGTCTCTGAGGAACTGGTCTGTGGGTGTTCCCCAGAATTGTAACTTTTCAGTAATATCATACAGTAAAATCTCATAACTTTACATACAGTGTTACTACACGTTTTAACAGGAGGATAATATTCAGTAGGTTATGCGTTTTCAAATGATACCTCACAAGCCATACTGTGTACAAAATTGATCATAATTTTCTAGATGAGGGGTATAGACTGACACAGTGTCTGTGTGTGTGTTCCCAGCAGATATGTGGGTATTTCAATCCCTCATAAGCACAGTGTTCGGCATCTTCAAGGACCTGGGGAACTGGTCCTGGGAATTCACTGGTTTACCAAGTGTGACACTGTATGGAATTGTGAGACACTTTGGTATTAATAATAAAATAATAATATAATCTGATAAAATTGCAATGAATTGTGCTAGATATGCCATGTAAGGTGTCAGTGAAAATCTTATGATTTGCCAAGTATGATACTTTTGTTTCTACGTTTGTATCACCTTTGTCTAACACGGCTACCCCTCTGATATTTGTATTGTGAGTTATAGATATGTAGGGTATATCTGTATTTCCAGACTTGTGCAGTGTTTCTGGGTGACACCCCCAGACATATTGGCATCAACACTGCCTAGCCTGTTTGATGGCCCATTCAGGGTCATCATCTGTACAATGAGCCCATGGAAAGGACCAAGAGGAT
The DNA here is from genome assembly GCF_016161935.1 of Mauremys reevesii. Classification (NCBI taxonomy): domain Eukaryota; kingdom Metazoa; phylum Chordata; order Testudines; family Geoemydidae; genus Mauremys; species Mauremys reevesii. Next base: position 47,971 of record NW_024100807.1, on the reverse strand, counting down.
ACACCTATTGAGTCAGCAAGACATGCCGGGGTATGCCTGTGTAATGAGAACTCCAAGGCTTTTCCATGCCACGTGCTGTGAAGCTTGTGTTTGGGACACAGGAAGTACGGGCCACATGGCAAAAGGAATGTAAAGGGCAGCTGCATCATCTCCATTTGTCTTCAATCCCCCTTCCTACTTCTGGAGCAACTTCTCTACAAACTGAACCCTGGAACAAAGGACTGAATGACCCATCCAAGCTATGGATGCGTTCCAGACGGACTTTCAAGCCAGCAACTCACCAATACTGCTAAGAACCTGATATATCCATTTTGGAATGTATCTGACTGCGTTCCCATTTAACTTCTTTCTGTCTTTCTTTCGTTTAAACCTTTAGTTTAGATGCTAAAGGATTGGCTGGAAGGATGGAATTTTGGGTAATATCCAAACCTATACTGACCTGGTGATGTGGCTGACCCTTTGGGGTCAGAGGAACACTTTGTTTATGTGAGCAGAGTTTTTAAATAACCTCTCACTGTACTGGACCTAGTTGCTGATTGGGAGTCAGAGAACAGGGATGCAATAAAGGGGGCCGTGTGATTTCTTTTTTCAGCTTCTCGATAACCCGTGTGGGGGATCAGAAGCACAGTTGGTGACTGGTCGGTGAGTTTAACTTTAGTGTTAACCAGCAGTTTTGGGAGCATCTGCTCTCCTTTTCAGCCTGCCCTAACTTTGGCATTTTCAGTGAGAACTGCCACTGGCCCACCAGGTCACATTAAGCACTGAAGTTAAATTAATAGAATGTTTTTTTATGACCAAGTCTTATGAAATCAACTGAACTCCTTTGTTTTCTTTCATCTGAGCAGGGTTTCTAGTTTTCCAACTTGATGCGATCTCCCAGCTGGAACAAGGGGAAGAGCCATGGGTCCCAGACCTCCAGCGTTCAGAGGAAAGAGAGATCCTGAGATCTTCCTGCACAGGTGAGAAACATTAAACCACCTCAGAATCTGTAAGTGCCTGAAGGAAACATCTGGGATGCCCTACAAAGCTCTTGGGAGGTCTCTCAGTTCATTATTGTCCCTTGCAGGGGTCATATCCTCAGGGTACATATAGTTCATGGCTTCCTATAGATCCTAGCAGACACCAGGCAGTAGCTTCCTCCCTTCCCCCTGCGTATTTGGATGGGATGTGAAGGCTGAATTCATCCCCCTCCTCTCTCCTATTTGGGGGAAGAGTTTGGGGGAGTTCAGCTCCTGATTTTTATTTGACCTGTCTTCAGCACTTGTTTTGTTTGGTCTTCCCCTTTCCATCCCTGTTTGAGGTTTCTGTCTCTATCACAGCAGGTGATGCAATGGCATGTGAGAAAGAGGAGCAGAATTCTCAGCCTGAAAATGTTGAGCCAGTGGGTAAAAACAGAGCATTATCTCAAAGATCGAAAAGGAATGTGTCAGGAGTCATGAGCAGGGAAAATCCTGGGAGATTCAGCACAGACCAAAAACAGATCAAGGAAACCAGCCAGGGAAGAAAGTGGATAAATGTATTTCCTGTTGGGGAACTCAGAAGGTCCTCATGGAAACCACAACACAGCAGGATATCCTCAGGCGAAAGAGAAAAAATACATGCCCGGAGTGTGGAAAAACCTTCTCTCACAGCTCAGCCCTTTCTGTACATCAGAGAATCCACACAGGGGACAGGCCCTATGAATGCCGTGAGTGTGGGAAAACCTTCAATCGCAGTTCGCACCTCATTAGTCATCAAACAATCCACAGAGGAGAGAGGCCCTACAAATGCCGTGAGTGTGGGAAAACCTTCAATCGCAGTTCGCACCTCATTAGTCATCAAACAATCCACACAGGGGAGAGGCCCTTTGAATGCCGTGAGTGTGGGAAAACCTTCAATCGCAGCTCAGACCTTTCTAGACATCAGAGAATCCACACAGGGGAGAGGCCGTTTGAATGCCGTGAGTGTGGGAAATGCCTCACTAGCAGCTCAGACCTTTCTAGACATCAGAGAATCCACACAGGGGAAAGGCCCTTTGAATGCCGTGAGTGTGGGAAAACCTTCAATCGCAGCTCAGACCTTTCTAGACATCAGAGAATCCACACAGGGGAAAGGCCCTTTGAATGCCGTGAGTGTAGGAAAACCTTCAATCGCAGCTCAGACCTTTCTAGACATCAGAGAATCCACACAGGGGAAAGGCCCTATGAATGCCGTGAGTGTAGGAAAACCTTCAATCGCAGTTCGCACCTTATTAGGCATCAGAGAATCCACACAGGGGACAGACCCTACAAATGCAGTGAGTGTGGGAAAAACTTCAGTCGTAGCTCAACCCATGTTAGCCATCAGAGAATATGCAAGTGAGATAAATGTTGTAAAAATCTCTAGGGCTATCAAGACTTTCTTTTCTTTAATACTTTTCCTGATTCCCACATAGTAACTTTTCAAGCTCTTTGAACTGTGTGCAGCACCGTTATCCCTCAGCTTGTCCAGATGAGTGGCCCATTTTTGCCTTTTGCAGTTCGCCCTCTTTTGAGATGGACCTATTTGTCCTTTCTATTGTCCCACAAGTAATTGGAGTGTGCCCTTCCTATGAGGAACCAGGGAGTGTTACATTTATACCATTCCTCCACTGAGTCACCAGTGATACAGATTGTATCCTTGCCAATTGTTCTCACGTTGCTCTGGGTTGTGCTGAAGAGCAGATATATTGGGAATTTTCAAATTATATGTAAATGAAGAGGAGCAGGGGCGGGAAAACAGTATAATTTCAGCTTCTGTGACTCTGGAAGGAGATGGGGTGACTCAGAGATTCCCTCCTTCCCCATCACTGCAGAACTGTTACCTTTTGCCTGAGCCAGGCAGAGTTTATCTTCGTCACAGTCTATCCATCCACTTCTCAAAGTGTCATGTGATGAAGCATTCTCCGTTGTCTGTGCTTGCAGATGATGTTTTGACTTCTTTAATCCTATATCAGAGTCGCTATGACTGGAGATGAAAGTGTCAAAGTCCTGGGAGAATTCAAATGGATCCCAAATACAGTGTGATCATTTAGAGTTTAAATCCCAGGTTCCATCTATTGTAAAGCCACTTCTGGCAAGAGGGCTGTTTTTCCCTCATTATGGGGATGCTACGATACTAAAAAAATTGTAAATAACATAACTGACTATGGAGACAGGGATGAGTGAAGCAGGTTTGAATGGATCAGAGGAGAATGTGATGGGAGACTCTCTTGTCCCGATTCTGAATAATCAGATGTAACCTGCTCTGGAATTTCACTTGACACTTTCTTTGTCATGTATTGTCTCTCTGTGATGTGGGTTTCTATCTTTCCTGAAGGCTGTTTGGTCACCCAATTGGATATTAGTTCAGCTTGATAGGATGTAGCTCAGATTTATTGAAGAATTTAAGACAATGACCCTTTGCTAAAGTTACCAATTAAAATGAAATTATAGGTGAAGTTATTGGTTAAAGAGTAAGAGACTGTGTGATAATCTGAATTATTTTGGAAAACTGAAAGTTGTCTTGGTTTTGTGTTTTGTTAGTCATACAGGAAATGATGGCTAATCTTGAAAAGTTAATTTGATTTAATTTACCCTGATTCCTCAACTGTTGCTACAGCTCTAGTACCCATCAATCCAAAGACTGAGAGAAATGGAGAGTTCCAACCATTGTCCTTTTAGTATCTTATTGTTCCTCTCTCTGTTTTTTTTGTGCTGGCCTTTCTATTCTATCACTTTCTGCCTTTGTTTAGTTGGTAACAGTTGGTTTCCATCACTCACGTTTGTTTGTTTAAATCTCTATCCGTTGTTAAATAAATTTTTTGCTTGTTTGATAACTGTACTCAGGTGCTGTGTGAGATACAGTAGCAATGGTCCACAGTAAAACTAGTAACCTGGGATACTTGGGGAAGAGAGGATCTGGGATTTCACCGGGTATCTGGTGATCCAGGCTGGACCCCAGAGGGGGACACATTGAAGGAACTCAAGGGTTAAGGTGGGTGCTGTAGCTCAGAGGAGGGTCCTTGAGTTCCAGCAGGCTGGTGAGTTTGGTCACTAACATCCAGCTGCCAAATGCAAAACTCCCTCTTCCTTGTGGCAGGTGGCAACAAGGAGACTCACAGTCCTCAGCACCCTGAGAAGGGTCACAATGTGTCTCTATGTTGAGCCACCTGTCAAGTTCACACAGGGAAAGCTCCCGATAGCACAAAACTCTGCCCTATGAAATCATGGAACATGTGCTCTTTGCTCTGTGAAAGCATGTAAAGAATCCAAGCGCTGGAGGACGGGGTTTGGGTCCAGAGTGACCTAGACAAATTGGAGGTTGGGCCAAAGAAATCTGAGGAGGTTCAACAAGGAGAATTGCAGAGTCCTGCACTTAGGACGGAAGGATCCTATGCACTGCCACAGACTGGGGACTCACTGAGTGATGGTTGTTTGATAGCAGCCTTCAACTACCTGAAAGAGCAGCAGTGTGGGCTTTCTCCTGGCCACTTTTGCTGGGCTGGGCAGGCAGCCTGGAGGCCTTTCTAGAAGAGCATTGGGAACGGAGTTAGAAAAACCAATGTGAAAACCAGAACCTCAGGTTTAGACTCATTCATTTATAATATTAAATCTTCAATTCTAGTGTCACAGTCAATACAATTGCTTCAGCCTGATAGTTGCCCAAAGGGAAACTTAACGTCTCTCAAGGAGAGTGGGAGAAAGCACTTTTCAGAGTCCAAGAGAGACAAGGCGGGTGAGGGTAAGAGCTTGCAGAGGACCAACCTCTGTTGGTGAAAGAGACAAGCTGTGCAGCTAACCCAGCACCCTTCTTCAGGTCTGTGTAGCCTGGAAGGTCGTCTCTTCCATAACCAGCAGTTAGAACATAAGAACAGCCACACTGAGTCAGACCAGTTCATCTAGCCCACTCTCCCGAAAGTGGCCAATGCCTGGCGCCCCAGAGGACCCCTGGGACCAACATGGATACACCACCACAAACAAGGTTAAAAGTCAATGCACAGGGGAGAAGGATCTTGTGTTTCATTCCTTATGTCCTAGTCCCATCATGTGGCCATTTCCTTTTCTTCCTTTCTGTTAAAAGCTTTGGTATTTTGCACAGAAACATTATTTCCCCAGGAGAGACCCAGGAGTGGCAGCTGCATTCCAGTACCAAACAGTCACTGGAAGGGGGCAGACAAAGGCCTTTAGGACGAGGCGTCCGTCACTGTCAAAAGATCATCTCCCTCCTGCAGGTCACTGGCAGCCTGAATTTGTTCCTTATCCTCCCAGAGTCTGGGGGCTGGAATCAGCACTACCCAGCCCCGCAGTATGTAGCAGGAACAAACACAAACCTGGTCTTTAACACAAGCTTCCTTCTCAGGGAAGATTTTTCTGTGATTGAAGTTGAGCTTCAGTTCCCCTCTCCTGGGGCGGGGCTGGTGTGGGGCCAGCTCCCAGTGAGATCTGTTTTCACCTTTGCCCCCTTTCAGTCACTCTGGGATCCTAACTCTGCTCCCAGCTGTCAGGCAGCTTCCAGCCCATCCACCCTGCTCATTAACTCTGTGGTCATATGTCACTCCCTCTGCCAGCACTCACAGCTTGCAGGAAAGCTACTCCTGCCAGATGCATTGGTATAGTGGTGTGCAGGGATGCTTTCTAAGCACTTCATCTGGGTTTGATTCCCAGTCAATGCAATAATGGCTTTTCTCTTTTGTTGTTTCCTCATCTGGAAGTGGTACAATTTCAGTCACATTGTGTTACAATCACATTATCTATAGAATGAAACAATAAATGTGTCAAAGTCCAGCAGGTCATACAGGATGGAGGCATACAAGGGGCTGGAATGTGTCATCTGAGAAAGACAGAACACTTGGAAACCTGCATCTCCCGTCCCCTGGCCTTGCGTGTTATGATTCCAGCTGTGTGAGCTGTTTGTAGGATGTTCCAGCATGATGGGAAATGAAGTTTTGAGTCAGTTTTTGCTCCTGCAGATTCCTTTGCTGTTACAATTATAATGACATGAACAAAAGGGAGGAAAAATAAACAAATGCCAAGTTGCAATACAGGTGGGGAAAAGGACGATCAGGTTAAGCCAAACACGTCAAAATAAAAATTAATACAAAAAAGGGGAGGGGGGAAGAGATCAGGTATGTGGAGAGCCCCTTGATATTTCAACGCACATTGTTAGAATCAAAGTTAAGAATATACACTGGAAAACCTGCAACTACCTGTCTCTCTCAACACCTGTGATGAGCAAGATGGAGTTAGGACACCTGTTCTGCTTCAATCATTTATTGTCTCTCTGTTCTCTCCTTCTTCTCCCCCCAATTCCTCATCTCCAATGTCTCTGCCTCTCTCCTCTTGCTCCCTCTCCCCTGCCCTTTCCAGGAACTCACAGTCTACAGCATTTAGGACAAGCCAGAGCTCCCATGTTCTGCACATGAGCCTGTGTCAGAGGACATGTGACCCCGTCAGAACCAGTCACCGGATCAATATGTCCCTTTATGGGCAACTTCTCTGCCTACTCTGCAATTTACACACCCCACTGAAGGGGTGTGGTACAGCTCTGACTGAGAGGCCTCACAGGAGAAACTTCAGCCCAAAGACAAATTTGTGTGAAATGCTGAGAAGTGAAGAGCCCCTTCCCTCCCCCAAATCCCCAGAACTCTAGAGTCACCCCCATGGCACCAGCACAGGAACCCAGTGAGATGGGGTTACAGAATACAAGGGGAGGAGCAGGGGAGAGAGGTGACAGGGAGTCTCTCTCTTTCCTTCTCTCTTCACTTTCTGTTCTTCTCTTTCCTTCCAGGAACTGCAGTCACAGCAGGGAGGGGTTTGTCTCTTTATTAGGGATCCCTCTGTGTCACGGACGCTGCAAAAGTCATAGATTCTGTGGCTTCTGCAGTGGCCTCTGCAGCTGACTCCGTGGCTGCCCCAGCAGCTGGCCTGGGGGCAGCAGGCAGTGGTTCCAAGTGTGGCAGCAGCAGCCACAGCTCAGTGGCTCCTGGCACCTGTCCCGAGGTGGCTGGAGCAGAGCTGGCCTCTGGGGCTCCCCTCACCTGGCAGCATCTGGAGTGGCCGTGGGTCCCCAGGGCTTCTCCCCCCGTACATGGTGCCACGGGCCCCCTGGACTCCCTGCGCCCACAGCTGGTGCCACGGACCCCCTGGGCCTCCCTCCCAAGATTCAATGAGGGTATTTATGGTATAAGTCATGGCCGGGTCATGGGCAATGAGCTTTTGGGTTTTGCCCGTGATCTGTCCATGACATTTACTAAAAATACCTGCGATTAAATCTTCACCTTCCTCATTATCGATCAAATAAATCGAAACGCCTCCACCTGCAAGTGGATTTAGCCCAGGACCCTCAGAGTCAGCAGCTGTTACACCCCCACTGAGCTCTCTGGTCAGGTGTCCTAGCGCTGGAAGCCTCCTGTTTAGATCCTAAAATAGCATTTTTGCACCAATGGGGCTGAAATTTTGGACTGGACATTGTAGCTCCACCGTTCTTTTACTGAATTGCTTCAAAACAGCAAGTCAAGAAAGTCTCCTAAGTGCCAGGCTCTCTGCCTTGGAAACAGCTGCCCTTGCTCTGCAGGAGTCTGTGCGTTCCACACAGCAACGTACACACCTGCCCCACACTGAAGGGGTCAGACAGTGACAGGGTTGGTAACACAAATACTTCAGACTATTAACTCCAGGTCCCTTCCTTTCTTTAACCCAGGATGTGCCAGTCAACTGGTAACCATGGTGTTATCTTCACCTTAAAATACCGACAGGACATTTTCAGTGAGCCCTGCACCCCATGCCCTGCCTGCAGCCAGCCCCTGTCTGCAGCCAGCCCTGCACCCTCTGCCCTGCCCCCACCAGCTGCATCCTCCCTGCCTTGCCTGCAGCCAGCCCCACACCCCCTGCCCTGCCCGCAGCCAGCCTCACACCCCCTGCCCACAGCCAGCCCCTGCCACAACCCCTGCCCTGTCTCCAGCTAACTCCTGCCGCACCCCCTGTGGCCCTGCCCAAAGCCAGCCAGCCCCCACACACCCCCAGCCGTGGACACCCTGCCCTGTCTCCCGCCAACTCCTGCCACACCCACCTGCCTGAAGCCCGACCGCCTGCCCCACACACCCCTGTCTCCAGCCAGCCCCGCACCCCTTGCCCTGCCTGCAGCAGACCCTACCTCCAATCAGCCTCTGCCCTGCCTCCAGCCAGCCCCATGGCCACTGGTGCCATGCAGTTCCCAGGGCAGTAACCCTGCACACCTGCTTCAATGAGGGGGGCAGGGAGCAGCTGGGACCCACACATGTTCACACCCAAGGGTGACCAGACAGCAAGTGTGAAAAATCAGGACAGAGGGTGGGGGGTAATAGGATCCTAGGTAAGAAAAAGACCCCAAAATTGGGACTGTCCCTATAAAATTGGGACAGCTGGTCACCTAGCACACCCCAGGACTCCAGAGTTCCATTGCTGGGTTTCCTATTGGTTCCACTGCTGGTTGGTTTCCTTTTCCTGGGGGACTCTGGGCAAGTTGCTCCCTGCTCTAGGGCTCCGTCCCCAGCAGGCAAATGGGGATTTTGTACCTTCCCGCTATTGGAAAGTGCTGGGAGAATCCCCCAGCCAAAGCTGCTCTGACAGCGCTAAGCAGCATCTGACCATTCAAGGTCAGAGCGCACTGCCCAGGAGGAGGAGTGTAGAGAGGGGCCCAGCCATGGGGTTTGGCTCAAGAAGACCAAGTCTCCAATTTGTTAAGGGCGTTTTGAATTCCAGTCCTGTGCTCCAAAGTGCTTGGTGTCAGTTGCACATTTTAGAACGATACTCTCACTCCACTTTCCAAATCATCATTCATACTGTTTACCCACCTCCACTAGGCCTGGAACCTTGCCAAAGAAGGAAAGAGGATTGGTTTGGAATGATTTGTTCTTGACAAATCCATGATCCCTCGTGCTAAGAACCAAATTATCCTGTAGGTGCTGCTGACAAACTGAGTGTTCCAGTATCTCTCCAGCTATGGAAGTGAGGCTGGCTAGTCTGTAAGGCCCAGGGGTCTCTTTGTTCCCCTTTGAAAGATAGATCCTGTCTTGTTCATGGATGGGAAGATGTTCTTTTTCAGGGCTCTCAGACGAGAACTGGGGCACAATACTTGGTTTGTTAAGGCCACAAAAATGGAGGCAGGAACCTCTTCTCTCCTGCTGGCAAAGAACCCCAGGTACCGAAAAGACAGGGACTCACACCCCTGAACGGGATTTAGAAAAGGCAGTGGTTAAAAAGTTTGGCCCCGACCATTTCTTGTTTCCACAGACTAGACATTTTAGCAAACTTTAGAATTCCTTGGTGCTAAACACCGTGAAACTCTCCTTTCTCCTTCACAGAGGGCTTTAACGCCCCTTCTCTCACTCAGGCTCACGACTGCCCAGAGTTCAAGAACTGTCCCTGTTCCCATTGGACAGATGGGGAGGAGCCTGAGCTATAGAGAAGGGAAGTGACCTGTCACCAGATGGATCAGACTGAACAGGTTTCAGACCTCGAGGAGGCTCTTTCCTTCTAAACAGGGATGGCAGTTTTCTAGTAAAATCACTAAAAGGGAAGGAGAAAACTCAAAAGAGGTTCCTCCTGGCGCTCACGTCCGTGAACCTGAATACTCTCTCAGTCCTCAAAGAGAGACCTGGAGAAGGAGAAGGAGACCTGGAGAAGGAGACTTGCTGCAGCAAAGCCACAGGGGTCTCTGAGGTTTCCCTGGCCCCTCGCCCCTGTCCTGCCTGGCTGATGTCAGCATCTCTCTGTGAGGTCACCACCTCCCCACCAATAGGCTCAGGTCCTGCAAAAGGCCTTTGTGATGTCACTGCCACACCCCTCCCTTGCTGGGCTAATGTCCTGCCCCTGGCCAGGCACTTTGCAGGTTTGAGCTACTCCCTGTGGATCACCCCACTCAAGGAGCGTTTGTTCTAGGCAGCAAGCCAGCTAGACAGGAAAACATCAGACGCTGCTCCCAATGCTACACTCAGTTTTTCAGAAATTAGTCGACTTTATGGCCAGAAGAGACCATTAGAGCATCTAATCTGACCCCCTGCATATCACAGGCTTCCTGTAGGACACAAGATCTATTTTTGGGGGAAAACACATTCTAGAAAGGCATCTTGTCTTCATGAAATGACATCAGGAGATGGAGAATCCACCACTTTCCTTGGTAGCTTGTTCCTGTGGTGAATTATCCTGACTGTTAAATATTTGTGCCTTAGTTATAATATGAATTTGTCTCTTTTCACCTTCCAGCCATTGGGTCTTGTTAGGCCTTTCTCTGCTCGATTCAAGAGCCCTTTAATACCCAATCTTTTCTCTCCATTAAGGCACTTCAACACTTTAATGAAGTCACCTTTCAATCTTCTTTTGATAAGCTAAACAGGTTGAGCTCTTTCAATAGCTCACTAGAAGGCATTTTTCTCCAGCCCTCAGAACATTTGGTGGCTCTTTGCTGCCCCAGTTCCAATTTCACATCTTTTTCAAAGGAGGACACCAAAACTGGAGGCTATTCCAGTATCAGTCTCACTGATGCCGTGTCACCTCCTGTGACATTATTGACATAATCTGTAACCGTATAGATTACCGTTGCGACCGCTGTCCTATTTGTAGCCAATATTGTAGAAAGGTTGTAGCGTAAGGGGTCTATGGAGAGGTTCTGATTGGCTGATTATAATTCTGCTATTTCTAGATGTGTATCATTTTTATAGTTGACATTATGAATTCCTGCTCATTTCCCCACTGGCTGGAGCATGGCTAGAGTGTGTCTGTGGTTAATGATGTTGCTATAGATTGTTCAATTCCTGCCTTGGCAATTCAGACAGTCCCTTTTCCCAACATAGCTCCAGCACATCATTAGTTCCAATAACAGGGGCAGCTTTTCTCTGGGGCACTGAGATTTTTTGGGGAGTTGGTGGCTCCTTTCTTTCCTCACCCTGGAGTAAACTCATAAGAACATAAGAACATAAGAAAGGCCGTACCGGGTCAGACCAAAGGTCCATCTAGCCCAGTATCTGTCTACCGACAGTGGCCAATGCCAGGTGCTCCAGAGGGAGTGAACCTAACAGGCAATGATCAAGTGATCTCTCTCCTGCCATCCATCTCCATCCTCTGACGAACAGAGGCTAGGGACACCATTCTTACCCATCCTGCTAATAGCCATCTATGGACTTAGCCACCATGAATTTATCCAGTCCCCTTTTAAACATTGTTATAGTCCTAGCCTTCACAACCTCCTCAGGTAAGGAGTTCCACAATTGACTGTGCGCTGCGTGAAGAAGAACTTCCTTTTATTTGTTTTAAACCTGCTGCCTATTAATTTCATTTGGTGACCCCTAGTTCTTGTATTATGGGAATAAGTAAATAACTTTTCCTTATCCACTTTCTCAACATCACTCATGATTTTATATACCTCTATCATATCCCACCTTAGTCTTCTCTTTGCCAACCTTAGTCTTCTCTTTTCCAACTCAGCTTTTTATTCCATGGTTCATGTTTTATGGAATAACAACATCAGCATGAAGAAAGAGGAGAGTGAATATCTCACTGCCAGGGCTGAAGGTGGCCACGTCCCCTCTGTCTGACCTTTGCCATTGCAGGAGAGAAGGTTTCAATGGAATCGAATGCCCTGGCTCAGACAAGAGACACAGGGAGGTTTTGCTGTTCATGGATCCATGCAAAGGAAATTGTGTCTCTGTGTGAAACTGAGGAGGGACATGAAATGCCCACAGGGTAGCGCAATGCCCTAAGCTAAGGCAGGAGGGTGAAGGAATCGGGCTGAGGAATGACTGACGTGGACTCACCTGGGATTGAAATGACATTTGTTTCTGACAGGCAGTGAGAAACTGACATTAATTCAGATGCGGGGTTGAGGCTTCTTTAGCTCCTTGTAGAACTTGAACTTGATTTCCCAGAAGGGAGAAAGGGAAAGTCTGGGCTGCCTTGAGTCCCTGGCTGGGTCTCCTGGGCAGTGGAAAACATCCCTTGTTTGGCCCTGCCAAGGGGATCGTGGAGGCTGAGACGCCCCTCGGCTTGGATCAAAGCAGGAGTTGGATGGAATTTATCACACAACCCTCCCTGCTCCCCAGAGCCCCACGGGGAGAAGCTAGAGAAGGGGGAGTCATTCCTCCCCTGCGCTCCCAGAAGAGCTGCTAGCAGGGCCGCCCAGAGGCGGGGTCAAGTGGGGCAATTTGCCCCAGGCCCTGGGTCTTGCAGGGGCCCCCACAAGCAGGAGCGTAGCTAGGGAGGAGCAGGGGGGGCTGCTGCTCCCCCACTGAGCACATTCCCCCAAAGTGGCCCCTTAGTAGGAATTTGGAATAAGGTGGAAAGATCTGGAATTTCCCCCCCCACACACACACACCTCCTGGGGTGGCAGGGGGTGCAGGTGGAGGGGCAGAGCCCAGGGCTGGGGTGGTGGTTGGGGGTGTCGGTGGGAGAGCAGTAGGGGGGAAAGGGCGGAGCCAAGAGATGTGGCATCTTAGGGTATGTGGGGGGCAGAGCCCAGGGCTGGGGTGGCAGGGAGGTGCAGTGGGAGCCCAGGGCTTGGGTGGGGCAGCCAAAAATTTTTTTGCTTGGGACGGCAAAAAACCTAGAGCTGGCCCTGCCTCCACGCACTGTGAGGTAGGTAGGAGCAGATCATTATTATCCCTACTTGAAAGAGGGAGAAGCTAAGGCTGAGAAAGGAGAACTGACTTGTCTGAGGTCACACAGCCAGTCAGTGGCAGAGTTGGGAATAGGACCCAAGAGCCCTGATTTTCAAACTAACAATCGGATCTTGAATTTCAGACATTGAATGACCTGAATAAAATGCTCTCAGATGAGCTCCAGACCAACAACAGTGCACAGGAATTATTCAGCCAGTATTTGAGGAGAATCATGTTAGAGAGAATCATGAACTGCTCAGAGACCATTAATGCAGAGAAGCAGCAAAATTTGTCAAACATAGAACTGGTTCTGACTTATTTCCTTGGTCTTGAAAGAGAACAAGGACCTGAGTCTCCTCCCTGTCAATAACCCCCTGCTCAGCCAATCAGGGTAGAGACTGAGGAGGGGAGGCTGAGGGTTCTCACCAGAGAGCCCAAAGGATGGCCCAGGTCATTGGTGGGGATCAAATAAAATTCAGAATAAAATTCTGCCTCCTTAAGCTCGTGTTTTCCATGCCTAGAATTCAACTCTCACCAGATGGATCAGACTGAACAGGTTTCACACCTCCAGGAGGCTCTTACCTTCTAAACAGGGTCGGCTGTTTCCTAGTAAAATCACTAAAAGGGAAGGAGAAAACTCAAAAGAGGTTCCTCCTGGCGCTCACGTCCGTGAACCCAAATACTCCCTCAGTCCTCAAAGAGAGACCTGGAGAAGGAGACTTGCTGACGCAAAGGCACAGGGGTCTCTGTGGTTGTGAAATTGGAGCTGGGGCAGCAAAGAGCCACCAAAGGTTCTGAGGGCTGGAGAAAACTGCCTTCTAGTGAGCTATTGAAAGAGCTCAACCTGTTTAGCTTCTCAAAAGAAGAATGAAAGGTGACTTCATTGAAGCGTTGAAGTGCCTTAATGGAGAGAAAAGATTGGGTATTAAAGGGCTCTTGAATCGAGCAGAGAAAGGCCTAACAAGACCCAATGGCTGGAAGGTGAAAAGAGACAAATTCATATTACAACAAAGGCACAAATATTCAACAGCGAGGATGATTCACCACAGGAACAAGCTACCAAGGAAAGTGGTGGATTCTCCATCTCCTGATGTCATTTCATGAAGACAAGATGCCTTTCTATAATGTATTTGCCCCCAAAGTAGCTATTGTGCTATACAGGAGGCCTGTGATATGCAGGGGGTCAGATTAGATGCTCTAATGGTCTCTTCTGGCCATAAAGTCGACTAATTTCTGAAAAACTGAGTGTAGCATTGGGAGCAGCGTCTGCTGTTTCCCTGTCTAGCCGGCTTGCTGCCTAGAACGAACGCTCCTTGAGTGGGGTGATCCACAGGGAGTAGCTCAAACCTCCAAAGTGCCTGGCCAGGGGCAGGACATTAGCCCAGCAAGGGAGGGGTGTGGCAGTGACATCACAAAGGCCTTTTGCAGGACCTCAGACTATTGGCCAAAGGTGGTGGGGAGGTGGTGACCTCACAGAGAGATGCTGACATCAGCCAGGCAGGACAGGGGCGAGGGGCCAGGGAAACCTCAGAGACCCTGTGGCTTTGCTCCAGCAAGTCTCCTTCTCCAGGTCTCCCTTTGAGGACTGAGAGAGTATTCGGGTTCACGGACGTGAGCGCCAGGAGGAACCTCTTTCGAGTTTCTTCCTTCCTTTTTAGTGATTTTACTAGAAAACAGCCGTTTAGAAGGTAAGAGCCTCCTGGAGGTGTGAAACCTGTTCAGTCTGATCCATCTGGTGACAGTTGAATTCTAGGCATGGAAAACACGAGCTTAAGGAGGCAGAATTTTATTTTGCACCTGGGATTTTGTCTCTTAGAATCACTGGGGACATAAGGGTTTGTCCTTTTTGATTCACCTCTTGCTCCATCCACTGTCTGATCCCTCTTTTCTCTTCGTCTCTTGCTTCCTTTGTCCTTTCTCCTGTTCCCCTCCCAAAATCAGGTTTTTCTCCCGCTGATAACAGCTCACGTTAACTGATCACTCTCGTTATAGTGTGTATGGCAACACCCATTTTTTTCACGTTCTCTGTGTGTATATATCTCTTCCTACTGAATTTTTAACTGCATGCATCCGATGAAGTGAGTTTTAGCCCACAAAGCTTATGCTCAAATACATTTGTTAGTCTCTAAGGTGCCACATGTTCTCTTTGTTCTTTTTGCAGATAAATTAATGGAGGTTAAGTCCATCAATGGATATTAGCCAGGATGGGTAAGGAATGGTGTCCCTAGCCTCTGTTTGTCAGAGAGTGGAGATGGATGGCAGGAGAGAGATCACTTGATCATTTCCGGTTAGGTTCACTCCCTCTTGGGCACCTGGCATTGGTTATTGTTGGCAGATAGGATATGGGGTTGGATGGACCTTTGGTCTGACCCAGTATGGCCATTCTTATGTTCTTATGAAGGGAAGGGCACAGCCCTGTGACAGAGTTTCTGTAGTGTAGTGGTTATCACGTTTGCCTAACACGCAAAAGGTCCCTGGTTCAAAGCTAGGCAGAAACAGGCTTGCTTCCTTTTCTCAGCTCCTAGTGGCCTGTCCCTGCTGTTGTAGGAACAGCAGTGATTTCTATGCTCAAAAGGTCTCTTATACTTCCCCTCCCCCTCGCTTTTGTCTCCTCTCCCTCTCTGAATGCCTGTGAAGTGGCTTTCCCCCTCCCCCTCCCTCCTGCAATGCTTGTGGGATGAAGGGGCTGGCTGAAGATCAGAAGAGCTTCCAGGTACCAAGATGTCTGGACTCTCATTAGGCAGCACTCACACACCCAGAGCATGGACCCTGCATGGACACTGGCTGAGGTGGAGTGTGACCCACCGGATGCAGCCAAGTCATCTCTAGTCGCAGGCCATGAGGTTCAGGTCTTTAAAAGGGGAAGGGGCCCTGTGCTCAGCTGTGCTTTCACAATGCTGCCTAATGAGAGTCCCAGACACCTTGTCTATCTAGGAGCTCTTCTGATCTTCAACCAGCTGTTCAACCAGCTCATTCATCCCACAAGCATTGCAGGAGGGGAGGGGAGGGGAGCCACTTCACAGGCATTCAGAGAGGAGAGGAGATGGGGCGGGGTGGGAGCGCAACAGACCTGTTGGGCATACAGGTTATATGGAGCACACAGATCACTGCTGCTCCTACAACAGGGTAAGTTCTCAAGCAGCATGTTTCTTACTTTGCCCATCTGCCAATTTTGATAATTATGGATGGAAATATTTTGCCATTGGGTTGTGCGTTTACACAGAAATTGACAATTACCAACAAATATGTAATTCTTCCAGTCCTGCCTAGTCTGCAGTTGATGGGTTTAGAGGGACACATTCACTCTTCCAGGTCCCCATGCCAGGCCTGTGCTCTCAACTTCCCACACTGCTGGGATCCTTCCCTGGTCTCCGCTCAGACCTCTGCCCCCCACCCCCACGTCTGGGATCCCCACCCCACCCGGTCTAACTCCCCAGCAGGCAGGATCCCATCCAGTTTAATTCAATTACATTCTCCACTCTGGGCAAAAGCTCTGCACTGTTCCCACACCAGAAGTTGAACCCAGGTCCCATGGATGAAAACCAGGAATCCTGACCACTAGACCATATGGGACTATTGGTACATTTGATGAAGTGGGGATTCACCCACGAAAGCTCCTGCTCCAATACGTCTGTTAGTCTATAAGGTGCCACAGGACTCTTTGCTGCTGTTATTACTACAACTCTCTAAGCCAACCCCTCGTGAGTGCAGCAGGGACTAGCGTGACCGGATGTCCCAATTTTTGGGCCTTTTTATATAGGCTCCTATTACCCCCACTCCCTGTCCCGATTTTTCACATTTGCTGTCTGGTCACCCTAGCAGGGGTTGCACACAGGGCTGCATTAACCCTTCAGGTGCTGAGGTTTCCCTCACTCCATTCCCAGTGCCTGTGATGAGGAAAGAGACATCAGGGCTCCCAGGTGCTGCACAGACCATGAATGAGATCGGGACCCCATATTGTGCTAGGTGCTGTACACACCCTGGCCAACACTGGGACACCCCGGGGGTTCCCCTCCATTTATCTGAGCCTCTGCTGCCCAACTGCTTCTGACTCCATCTGGATCACCCAGGAGCCTTTCCTTTCCACCTTTCCAAACAGTCCTTCTTTCCCTGCCCCCTAATTCTGCTTTCACACCCTGGGCCCATCTCCTCCCTTCGTTCCCTCCACCCCAGGTGATTAGAGATGGAGGCAACTTCAGCCACTGGAGACAGACCCAGCGGCGCTGCAGCCCTCCCGGGGTGTTTGCAGACACAGGAAGGAGCGGCAGGTGCTGGGAAGAAGGAAACAGGAGAACAAATCCCAGGGGCAGCTCCTGGGGGGCTCTGGCACAGCCCGGGGGCAGGGCAGCTCCTGGGGGCTCTGGCACAGCCCAGGGGCAGGGCAGCTCCTGGGGCAGGGCTCTGGCACAGCCCGGGGCAGGGCAGCTCCTGGGGCAGGGCTCTGACACAGTCCGGGGGCAGGGCAGCTCCTGGGGGGCTCTGGCACAGCCCGGGGCAGGGCAGCTCCTGGGGGCGGGGTTCTGGCACAGCCCGGGGCAGGGCAGCTCCTGGGGCAGGGCTCTGGCACAGCCAGGGGCAGGGGCAGCTCCTGGGGCGGGGCTCTGACACAGTCCGGGGCGGGGCAGCTCCTGGGGCGGGGCTCTGGCACATTGTGACGCAGGAGCCCGGGCTCAGCAGCTGCTCCTGGTGGCCACGTGCTGCCAGCAGCGCTGGAGCCGCCCGGGCCGGAGCGGAGCCGCTGTTCTCAGCTGCAGCAGGAGCTGCCCCCGGCCCCGCTGGGCTCCAGGTGGGGACAGAGCCTGGGGCCCGTGCTCCCGGGGTGCGGCTGGCGGGCGGGAGGAGAGGCCGGAGCTGCAGGCGGGGAAGGGCGGGGGCAGGCGGGGTTGCTCGGTCTCTGGGCACCAGGGAGCCCCGGGGCAGAGTGTGTGTGAGTGTCCCGGGCCCAGGCGTGCGCAGGGGGAGCCAGCACCCCAATGCCCTGAGCCCCGGCTGGGGCTGCTCCCCGTGGGGGCTCCGGGGAGGGTGGCTGCGGCGGCTGCAGGCGGGTGCTCGGCCCCCCCGGGAATGACCCGCTGCCGGCAGCTTGTGGAGCCTCCTCCGCTGAGCTTTTCCCCAGGGGCGGCCTGGGCGCAGCTGCGATCAGCTGTTTGCTGGGCAGGCTCCACTCTGCTGCTCCCCCCCCGCTCCTGGGGGAGTGAGCGAGACCCCCGAAACAGCCCCAGGGGTCGGTGGGGCCCAGCAGCAGCAGACCCCCGCCCGCTCCTGGGGCTGCCCTGGGGCTGCCGCTCGGGCTGGTGTCTCTGCCAGGGCCCCGTGTGAATCGCTGCTCCCTGCCCGCCTGGCTGGGCTCCGGCCACAACAGCCGCGGGTGCCCCGGGTAGCCCCGTTGGGCTGGGGCTGGGGGCGGGTGGGGGGAGGAGAAGCCCAGACCCCCGCAGGAGCTGCCCTGGGCGGGGGATGGAGTGGGAGAGGAGCCACCCTGGGGCAGGGAGGAGAACCCGGACCCTGGCAGAAGATGTGGGGCTGAAGTCCCCGGCTCAGGAGCCCCAGCCACCTTAGTGGCAAAGTTGCAGGGCCCAAGCCTGACCCCCTCTGTGTGGAGCTGGCCTGAGCCCCTCTCGCTCCCATCCCCTGTGGAGCTGGCTCCCGCTCTCGGCTGTGCAGAAATTCAGCCCAAATTTCCCCATGTTGGTATCTCCATTCCCCATCACCCAGCCATGGATGGATTTAGCCCAGGAGGCAGGTCAGTGTTGGCCCCATTGGGCAGATGGGATCTAGGGCACAACGAGGTGAAGTGACTTTCCCAAGGCTAAACAGGAGTCTGTGGCAGAGCAGAGACTCAAACCCAGAACACCTGAGCCTGAGTCCTGTGGCCTAACCACTAGGCAACCTTCCCCCTGAAGGAGAGGGAACCTCCTCTGCCACTGTGAGTGTGTGGGTGGGATCAGCCACTAGACAGAGCTGCCAGGAGGTGGGGAGGGGGGTTGGATAGTTGGGGGTGATTAGCGGTTGGGGAGGCCTGTGGAGGGGCGGTCAGGGAACAAGGAGCAGGGGTTGGATGGGTTGAGGTTCGGGGTGGGGGTGGAGCGGGGTCAGGGCAGGCAGGCAGCAGAGGGAGTTGGATGGGTCGGGAGTTCTGGGGGTCCTGTAAGGGGCGAGGAGCAGTTGGATGGGGCGTGGGAGTCCCGGGGGTCTGTCTGGGGGTGGGGGTGTGGATAAGGGTCAGGACGACAGGTAGGGTCCTAGGGAGGCAGTTACAGTGGGGGGGGGTTCAGGAGGGGGCAGTCAGGGGACAAGGAGCAGGGGGGGTTGGGGGTTCTGAGGGGGGCAGGAAGTGGGAGGCAGTGGATGGGGTGGGGCTAGGGGGGGCTCCCTGGGTGCACACCCTAATGAAATGTGCTGCACACGCCTATGGCCACGGGGGGGGAGCCACTTGCATCCTTTCCCTGTTTGTGCCATTTCTTTCCGTCTCATAACCTGAGAAGAATTCTCTCTCCCCTCCCCACATATGGCTAGAAAATCCAAGGAGATTCCCTCGTTTTCCCTAAAATTATTGACTCTCTAGTCTCTTATTTTGCCCTATTTTCTCTGTAATTCTTAAATTCTCCTCAGCTTTGGGATGTGAACCCAGCCTGTTTATCTGCACCAATTTGTCCTTGGATAGGTGGGAATTTGCTGTCCTGTGTCACTCCCCTCAGCGTGGGTGGGGGTTAGTAGGTGCTGGCTGGGGGAGCTCAGCAGAGACTGGGCACAGAGGCAGGAGGGTGGGGCCTCCCCACATCAGCAACCCCCCCCCCCCCCTGCACAGCACAGGAGGCTCCTGGGAGCAGCTTGGCCGGGGGCAGCTCAAGTGGGGGCAGGGCTGCAGGAAGAGCTGCAGGGGCAGACCGCTGACGAGAAGTGGGGGGAGGAGGGACAGGACACCCCTGCTGGAGGAACCCCCTCAGCAAGGCCCCCCTGGACCATCATGTCGTCTGCCCCCACTGAGTCTGGCCCTGTCCAGCTCTTCACAATGGGAACAGCGCTGGGCTCCTGCCAGCGAGCTCTCCCTGCACCTGCCAGGGCCTCCATCTCCTGTGCCCGTCTGTGGCTAGTAGGGGATGGATCTGCTGGGAGAGACAAGGGGCTCTCGCTTCGTCCCCTCCTGGTGTTTCCTGGCTGCTCTGAGTGGTGTGGAGGTGGGACTCTGACTGTGAGCCACCCAGAGCTCCCATTTGATTGGCTCCTCTCCCCATGAGTGTGGGGCTGTGAGTGGGGCAGCAGGTCCTGAGTGTTGGACTCTTGCTCTTTCAGGGGCCGGTGACCTTCGAGGAGGTGGCTGTGCATTTCACCAGGGAGGGGGCTCTGCTGGACCCCACTCAGAGAGCCCTCTACTGGGATGTCATGCAGGAGAACTATGAGAACGTGACCTCCCTGGGTAAGGAGTTCTGTTACCTTGGTCATTACAAGCTGTGGGGTCTCTAAAGAACCTGAGCAGTAATAACTTTATACCTTTATTCATACAAGTTTTGACAAGTTTCCTTGCCCCCACTTTTTTGCCTCATCTCCCACCCACTAGAATAATTTTTAGACATTTGTCATCAGTCATTTTGAAATTGCATTTAATGTGTCCTTATTGGCTACATTAATAACTGTCGCTTTCATGCCTTTTCCTCATTTTAAGAGGAAAATATACCTCCTGTAGAATTCTAAATTGAGTAAAGAGGTGTGTGACCGATGCGTGGCTTGTGTGACAGTCAGATGAGCTCCTGGTTTGACAGAAGAGTGTATAATGTTGCCATTCATGACCCCATGGGTGAAGGGATAAGAGAGCCATGGGAGGGGAGGAGTAGCTAATTCTGGGGTGCCAGGACATGGGGAGGGCATGTGCAGGGTTAGAGCTAAGAAGCAGCAGGGACGGAGGAGGTTGTGAGACGAGGAGGGAACACAAGAAGCTCCCAAGGTGCCGGGAGGTGATGCCGGCTGAGAGTAATGGGAAGAAGGGGAGGAGTGTGGAGGAAGGGCACCCAGGAAGTGGGCTGGGTGGGTCAGTGGGAGGAGGAGAGGTTTGGGGATCTAGAGCGCTGGGGGATCCCAGAGCTTTAACCTCGAATCCCTACCCAAGCCTTGTTGCTTTAGAACCCACACTCCAGTTTTATTTCTGTTCTGTTTCACTTATATACATGTTTTCCCCAAATATTATTATTTTAACTCTTGACCTCCCTCTCCCGCTCATTACCCCCCACCCCACATAACCTCCCCATCTCTGAGCACAGAGACCCCGGCCACCGACCCTGAGTCCTTGCTGCATCCTCCCTCCCAGAGCAGGGCCCCTACCCAGGCACAAATGGGCACTTTGTTGAGGATGTCACAGGGTGGTGACGTAGCCTGTCCAGTTTTACACCGATAAGATGACGTGTTGGGGGTACAGCTCCCCCTTGTACATGGCTACGCAAAGTTAATGGAGAAGATGAAATCTGGTGAAACACACAGACACTTGATTTCATAGAGGCAGTTATAACTGAAATCATAGGCAGGGATCAATCCACATAACGTACCCGCTGCTGAATCCGCTGGACCGGCGGCCCTCCGCAGGCAAGTCGCGAAGGCTGCCTGACTGCCCCCCTCACAGAGACCATCCGGGCGGCCCCCACGGCTTGCCATCCCGGGCACGCGCTTGCCTCTCCTTTTTCACCAGGGTTTGAGGATTGCAGCTTGTCCTCCACTGTGTTCACTGGACTAACGTCCAGCTCCTGTGCGTTGCTTTCTCTCCAAGGGCTGTGAGCAGTGTGTGTGAGAGAGAGGTGGGAATTTTGGTGATACTTGTATGATGCCAATACACATCATAGTTTCCCTCTGTGGTTGGTATTGCCATGATTCTAAAAAGCAGGAGACATGAGGTGTTTTGTCACGTAGCTGTTATGGAGTGATATGAATGGGTCATTAAGGACAGGCTGGGACCAACCTACATCAATGGAATACCCAACAGAGACAAGGGAATGATTATCACCTGTCCATGGGAGGATCTCTGTGGGATTCAAGGACGGGCTAGTTTGCTGTGAGCTGTGATGAGAAGCTGACCTTGATTAGCTCTCATCCGCCAGTAGGCAGTAAACAGAATAATAAATCAAAAGGTTGCATGGAATGGCAATTATCCAAGGAAGTTTCAGCTGTGCTTGTGTGTATTTTATTAACCAATTAGCAACTGCTTGATTGCTTGATATAATTGTATATAAGAGCATGCTGGAAATGAATAAAGTACTCTCTGCTTATGATCACATGGGTTGTCAGACTCTGTCCATGCTCTCCTGCGACGCAACAAATGGTGACCCCGACGTGATTGAATGAGGATAGTGTTGGTGGCCTGAACTGAAAAGAAGAAAAGGAGGCGCACCTGAGTCTCAGTGTTGAGCGGCTAGGAGCCGCAGGGCGTCCGAAAGGAAGGGCGCACCTGAGCTCAGTGTCGAGCGGCGGCCGCAGGGCGTCCGAAAAGAAGGGCGCACCTGAGCTCAGTGTCGAGCGGCGGCCGCAGGGCGTCCGAAAAGAAGGGCGCACCTGAGCTCAGTGTGGAGCGGCGGCCGCAGGGCGTCCGAAAGGAAGGGCGCACCTGAGCTCAGTGTCGGCGGCCGCAGGGCGTCCGAAAAGAAGGGCGCACCTGAGCTCAGTGTCGAGCGGCGGCCGCAGGGCGTCTGAAAGGAAGGGCGCACCTGAGCTCAGTGTCGAGCGGCGGCCGCAGGGCGTCCGAAAGGAAGGGCGCACCTGAGTTCAGTGTTGAGCGGCAAGCCGCAGGGCGTCTGAAAAGGGAGGCACACCCCAGCCCAGAGGTGAGCAGCTACCATGGGAACCGCTGTATCAGCGGAAGAAAGGACGGTGCATGGATATCTGATACGCATCGCGGAGCGGCAGGGAGAGAAGCTCCCCTCTGATACGTTATCCCATCTGCTGCGGTGGGGATGGAGAAGGGGACTTTCTGTTCAATCAAGTACAATATTTGATAAAACTGTTTGGGAGCGACTAGGCTCTGAGCTTTGGAAGTCGGTGGCTCAGGGCGATAAGGAGGCCTTCTCCCTGAGTCCAGTATGGCATAAGGCGAAGGAGATAGTAGAAACTCTCGCGGCCGAGGCAGAAGTGCAGGCGGCCCTTTCTGAGCTCTGCCGCCCAACGCCCGGAATGCCTTCTGTGTTGCCGGTTGGAGACCCCTTCCCTATGGATGCAATGCAGAGTGGGGTAACTGAGACACCTGTGAAGACAGAGGTAGAAGATACTGTGTTTACCTTGGAATCAGAGCACACTGAAGCGGTTGCAGCTGAGGCCCCCATGCAGAATGATGTAGGAGATGAGCCATCTAACCTAGTATCAGAATGCCCAGGGGCAGTTGTAAATGGGGCCCCTCTACAGAGCGACATATGTCCTCAAGAACTGCCTGTGTGTTTAAGAATAGGGGGGAGATGTTCGGTTGCATCTTCCCTATGCTGCCTTGGTGGAAAATTACAGCAGCGTGGTTACAAGAATAGCAGGATGAGATAAAGTTGTTATGAGAAAGTAGGGGAATGCCAGGTGGCCTAGCTGAGATTGTTTTCAAGGTCCCAGGTGGATTCCGGCGAAGTGGGTCCGGCCTTGGCTGATTTTGGCGCAGAGTGCCATAAATACAACGGCCTTCTGCCTGCTGCCCCATGTTGCTGCAGTGGAAGCCCTTATTTGGAAACCTGTTTTGTGGGTGTTTGCACCTTGGTGGAACCCTCCTGGTCCCTTGGGCCACTTGCATTACCTGGAGGAGGGATGTAATAGGTGAGAGCAGGGCACTGCGGAAGATATTATTACGGTTTAGTTAGGCAGCTGGTGTTCAGATTTGTTTTTAGTTTTGCTTTGTAATAGATTGAAGTAATGTGATGCTATGAACTGGGAATGTTTTGCTATGCCTTCCTTTTTTTTTATTTTGAGGAAAGGGGAAGTGTGGGATTCAAGGACGGGCTAGTTTGCTGTGAGCTGTGATGAGAAGCTGACTTTGATTAGCTCTCATCCACCAGTAGGCAGTAAACAGAATAATAAATCAAAAGGTTGCATGGAATGGCAATTATCCAAGGAAGTTTCAGCTGTGCTTGTGTGTATCTTATTAACCAATTAGCAACTGCTTGATTGCTTGATATAATTGTATATAAGAGCATGCTGGAAATGAATAAAGTACTCTCTGCTTATGATCACATGGGTTGTCAGACTCTGTCCATGCTCTCCTGCGACGCAACAGATCTCCGCTTGGCTGAGTGAAGCATACATGGACTCGTTACATTTTTGGGAGCAGGAATAACTGGGCTCATAGAAGTCACACTGGGAGCTCTACTGGAGCAAAGACAAATGGACAGGTGCAGTTAAAGGAAACCAAAGCGTTTTCTACAGCAGCTTGGCTCAAGGGCATTGGCCAATATGGACTGTATTGTCGTCTTCGCTTCCCTGTGCTAATCTAAGGACTTTCCAGTGCTGTGTTTCGGTTCATTAATGAATCCTGCTATGTTTTAACAGTCTTCCCAGTGCCACAGCAAAACTTGCTCTGTGCATTGACTGAGGAACAGTCTCTGAAGAGGAGTGTCGTTCAGCTGGACCTGCTGGCAGAGCTCACAGGTTGAAGTAAGAGTGTTGAAGCCAGAGGCTTCCCAAGCACTGTTTAAAAGCCCAGGCATTGCACAGATCCCATGGATCCATGACAGTGCCAGTGTGCCTAACGGGAAAGGATATAAAACAAGACAAGGATCTAAATGCATATTTTGCATGGTCCCCTCATCAGTGCTCATGGGAATCCCTGATCATTTCCAAAGTGTATTAAAATCTTCCTTAAAAGCTTACCTCTTAGTTATCAGGTCATGTCAGTTATGTTAGAGGCCTCCGCTTCCCTGGTTCTTGTCACGCAGACAGCAAGCAGCAAAAGACCAGAAGTCTGAAGCGCAGACAATGCCACGTTTATTGGGGTTAGTTTCTAAGCAAGCATATTACACTGATAAGGGGAGGGATAGCTCAGTGGTTTGAGCATTGGCCTGCTAAACCCAGGGTTGTGAGTTCAATCCTTAAGGAGGCCACTTAGGGATCTGGGGCAAAAATTGGTCCTGCTAGTGAAGGCAGGGGGCTGGACTCAAGGACCTTTCAAGGTCCCTTCCAGTTCTAGGAGATTGGTATATCTCCAATTATTACCTATTATTATTACCTATATTCCGAAGTCCTTCACACCAGTCGGGCTTATCTCTGTACGCCCATAGAGTCTGTTCCCCAGTGTTTCCTTCCCAGCTCTGATGCCACAGAGCCTTGCCTGTGTTCCTGTTCCACGTTCCCCCCGTTAACAAACATGATTCCAATTTCCCTTCCCCCTCCTGTTTATAGAGTAATATTCTCAGCTATACCTTAACCAATCATTGTACTGAAATTTAATGAACCAATTCTAACAGATTGTAACATAATTCTCTAACCAATTATATCCCACTACCCTAATTAACTTACGCCTAGCAAAACTCATTATACAGCAGAGAGAAGCAATTAGAGAACCAGCCAGATTAACAATAGAAAATTGTGGGACATAAAGAAAAAGCAATACAGAAAAGAGTTTCACAACCGCAACCATTGAGAAGTGATTTCTTGCCAGACAGAATGCTGTCAAACTAAGTTTTCTTTAACCATCTTAAGATCTGTTTCTTTATATGGTGGTGATGGGCACTATCAGGACAGGATCGACTTCCTAACAGCCCAATAGCACCTTATTTCAGTGTGACTGGTTTGTGATGTGAGGATGTGACCCTTCGCTTCCCAAGACCCTTATGGCTGCCCTTGCTGCTTAGCCAAAGGCCTTAGCCTAAGAACAAGACCTCAGACTATCCTAGTGAGAGACGGCCCATACACAGGCAGACAGTGATTTTGATTCTTTGTTTTATACCCCTGTAACTAGCTAAGTGATAAAAATACACCTAAGTTCTTAAAGTCTAGGCTTTACAGACAGACCTGAATATCTCTATTCTAACAGTGGGTTCTACCCTTTCCCCCATTCTGTCTGTCTTGTCTATTCAGATTGTAAATTCTTCAGGGCATGGGCCATCTACTATTCTGTGTTTGTACTTGGCCGAGCACAATGGGGACTCACTGTTAGTTGGTCCTTAGGCACTAAGGTAATGAATATGATTAACAACTCTCCTGCCACTTTGAGCCAAGGAAGCTGGCCTTGGGATGTTACTGCTTAAAAATGAGCTGGGGGTAAAACCATGGACTATTCCTTGTGAGAAGTATCCCACAAATTCCACTCACCTCCCTTGTTTTCTTTGCCTGGAGTAGGGCTTCCAGATTCCACACCTGATGTGATCTCGCAGCTGGAACGAGAGGAAAAGCTGTGGATCCCAGATCTCCAGGGCTCTGAGAAAGAAGTCCTCCCGAGAGCTGCCTGCACGGGTAAGGAATTGGTTAAATCAGCTCAAAAACTGTCTGTGATTTCAGGAAACATTTGGGATGCCCTACAAAGACCCTATGAGCTCTCCAAATTCAGGATTGTTCCCTGCAGGTGTGGAATCATTAGGCAGATGTGACTCATGGCTTCCCACCTATGCTCTGACAAGTGGCAGCAGGTCCCTGCCCAATGTAGCTTTCCCCAGAGTGTTCTGGTGAAAATCAGCACCTGATAGGTTTGATCTCTCCCACACATATTTTGGTTTGTTCATCCCTTTTACCATTCCTCTCTCTGAGATTTCCTTTCTCTCCGGTGCAGGGAGTGACCTATATCTGGATTCGCTCAGTCTCCCATCAGGTGATGGGATGGTGAGTGAAAATAAGGACCAGAAACCCCAGCAGGAAGATGCTGAGCAAGTAGAAACACATGGAACGTTATCAGAAGACCCAAAGGGAACGTTTCCGGGAGTTGTGCACTCCCAGAAAAAGAAACAGCCTGTGAGACTCAGCAGAGGTCAGAAGAAAACTTAAGTAGCCTCTCAGACCTTATTCCACACGAGAGAATCAACTTGGAACAGACACGCTACACATGCCATGATTGTGGGAAAAGCTTCAATGGGAGCTCAAACCTTGTCACTCATCAGAGAATGCACAGAGGAGAGAGACCCTACATGTGCTCCGAGTGCGGGAAAAGCTTTAGTCGGCAGTCACCCCTTATCACACATCTTAGAATCCCCACAGGAGAGATGCCCTACACATGCTTTGAGTGCAGAAACACTTCACTGATAGTTCAGCCCTCATCTCACATCAGAGAATCCACACACAGGAGATGCCCTACATGTGCTCTGAGTGTGGGAAACGCTTCAATTGGAGCTCACACCTTATCACACATAGGAGAATCCACACAGGACAGAAACCCTACACGTGCTCTGAGTGCGGGAAAAGCGTCAGTTGGAGCTCACACCTTATCAGGCATCAGAAAATCCACGTAAGAGAACTGTAATAAATGCCTTGCTGAGCAAAGATTTTGTTTTGTTTTTTACATCACATTTGCTAATTCCCACATAGTGATCTGTGCACCATCTTCACCGTAGTAGCTCAGCTCCCCCAGATGAGTTGCCTGCTTCTGCCTTTTCCAGCTCACCCGTCTTTGGGGTCAGTCCTGTGATCTTTTCTATTGAGCCGTAGGAGTGTATGTCATAGAACCATAGAATATCAGGGTTGGAAGGGACCTCAGGAGGTATCTAGTCCATTCCCCTGCTCAAAGCAGCACCAACCCCAACTAAATCATCCCAGCCAGGGCTTTGTCAAGCCAGGCCTTAAAAATCTCTCAGGATGGAGATTCCACCACCTCCTAAGTAACCCATTCCAGTGCTTCATCACCACCTTAGCAAAATTAGTTTCCTAATATCCAAGCTAGATGGCTCCCACTGCAACTTGAGACCATTGCTCCTTGTTCTGTCATCTGCTCCCACTGAGAACAGCCAAACTCCATCAGCTCCAGGTGGGAGAGAGGTTTGATTC
Organism: Mauremys reevesii; assembly: GCF_016161935.1. Lineage (NCBI taxonomy): Eukaryota > Metazoa > Chordata > Testudines > Geoemydidae > Mauremys > Mauremys reevesii. The sequence continues at coordinate 20,448 of NW_024100807.1, read as the reverse complement.
CCAACAAGCTACACTGAGGCAAAAACTACCTGTGCCTGACATCCACTAGGGCTGCACATGGCATTGGCTGCTCGAGTTAGTGATCTTGGGGTAAAAAGACAATTACAGTTGTAGAGCAGATGCAGCCCAGGTGCAGGGGTTGGCATTAGCTTCCCCCTTGACCTGACCTAAACTCCATCACTTTCCCTAGTCTAAACAAACCCTGAGCATCACGGTTATACTGTTCCCCCAGTACACAGCAATTGTTAGTCATCGAGTTCTCCTTTGGGGAACAAATTGTTTCATTCTCAGTTGCTCTGATGTTGCTTCACATTGTGCTGAAGAGCAGATATTTTTCCTACCATTTTCCTCACTTAAAATATATTGAACTATAACAAAGAGCAGGAACAGGGCAGGGCTAGGGAAAACATCATTTCACCCTCTGTAACAACAGAAGAAGACAGTGTAAGTCAGAGGATTCCCTTATTCCCCATCACCATCCCAATCCCCCCTGTTGTTCAATTGGTTAGGTCAGTATTTTTTCTAAGGGGCTAGGAAGATTTATACCCTAGTAAATGAATTGTACATAAGAAAAGTACCCATGCATTGGGCTCCCAAAGCCGTTGTGGCCCAGGCGCTGCAGGTGGTCGCTCCTGAAGATATCTCCTTCCTAATCAGCTGCATGTTGCCTATTGTTTGGGAAATGCAATCCCTAGCTAGGTAGAGATGGGAAAAATGGAAGTGACACTTCTGTTCAGCTCACCCATGGGAGATGCTGCAAATGTGTAGAAAATGAAATCCGTGTTGAATGTGATATAGCTGCAAAAGATACCTATGTTTAATAGAGACCTGACATTTGGTGTCTTACAGGGACTCTAAGCCGCACCTGAATTTAGTCCCTAATTTAAATCTGTGCCACCAGATTAAAGAAATAAAAGGGCATAGTTGGGGGAGTTGTGCCTCACTGTCGCTACTGATCTGTTGTGTGGTTGGTGAAGAATTCTACACCAGAGAAGTGTCAAATTACTCCAAGGAAGGTCAAAGATTTGACAAGAGCTCAGGTAGAAATTGCAGGTACTAGTGGTTGATTTTCACCCCTGAGATGGAAGCTATGGTGACCTGTGGCCCAGGTAAACTATTTTTAGAACCCGGCTCCTAGTTAAGTGACATTGGTCACCCTCCTGAAGGACGCCATGATTAAATTGGGAACAACTGTCTTTTACCATTTGGATCCAAAGTTAGATGAAGCACAGAGAGAAAAACAGCTGATTCCTTCACCTCTCTGCCTCCTGCTTCTTTGAAAGGTTAGAAAGTGTGAAAATAGAGCACAGGTGGTTCTAATTCCTCAGCATCTTCCTGCTGGGGTTTCCCCTCCTCATTCTCACTCACGGTCCCATCACCTGATGGGAGACAGAGAGAATGAGACATAGGTCACTCCCTGCTCCTGAGAGAGAGGAAATCTATGCCATTACCTGGTTCCTAAACTGCAGCTACAGTTCCTACTCTGGGTGAATCCAAAGCCCGAGAGGTGCAGAGATCCAACCCCTTATTATCTTAGAAACTCTTTGTTCCCTTTTCTATTTTTTGTCTTTCTTTTTATGAACTTGGAGACCTCCCAGCCTTTCTATTAGATTGGAGTGTAACGATGTCGCTCAGTGGGTGTCAGTGTGTGAACACCTCTGAAATCTACAACGGGAAGATGTTAGGAAGAATAGTTCCCCAAATCTTAATAGCCTTAAAACCCTGCCCTATAGAATCACTGAACGAATGCTCCTCACCTGCGCAAGCAGTGGAAGGACTTGAGCGGTCAGATACGTATTGTTCAGCGAGAGCTGTTTGAACTTTTTACTAATGTCTCTCTAAGGTCTGTATGTGTTCTGGGCCGAGAGGGCGAGGAGAAGTATTAGCTACAGAATAGTGAAATCTAAGGAGAAAACTGTAATTAGCTTTGAGGTTGTGGGCTAAATGTCAGCAATGATTTGGTTTCAGCATTGAAATATTCAGCTGGGTAAATCTGGGTTGCACTGCCTGGGTCAAAATCTCTGATTGGGGTTTTGGCATCACTAAATGTGCACCTGCCTTCTTGGGTTGCTCTTTTAGGATTTATAGGGGTTGGTTTTTCTACTGTATTAATCTGATGGTTGGACTAAATTGACGACTTGATTCCAGCGCAATATCCTTGTTAACTCATTGATTTCCTGATTTGACCTGAACTTTATCACTGTGTTGTTTAACCCTTAGCTGAGTGGTGTCTATAGTCATTTAGCCTTAGTGACGTGCTGCTTTCCCCACTTATTTCTCCTTATCCCCTTTCAGTCTCTCCTCTTTCCCTTTCTTCCTCCTCCTCCTCCACCCTCTGGCAGGGAGATGTGGTCACTTCCCTGCTCCCAGGGGCGCTCACTCTCCTGTAGCTGGATTGGCCCCTGTGAGCGCTAATAGGAGCGAGAGCCTGGGTGCGGGTCAGTCCCTGCAGCGGCTCTGGGACACACAGGGGCAGGAGGAGGAGCAGAGATGGGGCTAGTTCCCACCTCAGACAGTCCCTGGCCCGGTGAGTGCGGCAGCTGCAGCCTGGGTTGGGCTTGAAGGAGCCAGGAAGGGGCTGGAGCAGTGGGGGGCTGGTAGGAAGGAAGCAGGAAAAACAAGGAAAAGAGCCGTGGGGCAGCTCCTGGTGGCCGGGCTTTGTAAGGTACCAGACACTGCTGGTGCTGGTGCTGCTGCCTCCAGTGTGCGCTGGGAGCCGGGGCTGAGCTCCGGGCAGCTGCTGCGGTGCCAGAGGGGCTGCTCCAGGGACAGACGTTCACTGAAGCACTTTCTGTGCCCATCCGAGGTGGGGACTTTCTCCAGCTGGACCCAGTCCCAGGCTCTGCTGCCCCTGGCCAGGGGCTGCAGGCACCAGGGGCCAGAAGGACCCCAGGGGCAGCCCTGGGTGGGCAGAAGAGACTCCACACACAGGTCCCAGAAGCTGAGGGTCTCGCAGCCCCTGGGGATCTGCTCTTGGGTGGGATCTGGACAGCAATGGAGCCCCTGCCTCATGCTGCCTCAGGTGTAGTGTGAGAAACTGCTGTGTGTAGGAATTTGCTACTTAGGGTGCATTGAGCATGCTCAGTAAATCTGCTGAAGCCACTTCCCTTCACCCTGCCCTTTCTCAGAATCATTCTGCAGATTGCTATTTACAGGGTGTCATAAACGTATAGCTACAGGTAGCATTAAATACCCTGTAAAGGGTTAATAAGCTCAGATAACCTGGTTGGCACATGACCAAAAGGACCAATAAGGGAAGAAAATACTTTCAAATCTGTGGGGAAGGTTTTGTTTTCATGTTCCTTTGTTCTCTCTGGGTCAGCGAGGAACCAGGGCATGGAAAATACATCTTCCTAAGCACATGGCATAGAAAAACCTTAGAGTTCTGTCCATAGGCAGGTCCTTCCATAGCTTGCTGAGTCACAAGGTGTATCTGCCTTCTCTCAGTGGGTCGACTGTAGAGCTGATGGTCCGTAATGGGCCATCAAGCAGGCTAGGCAGAACTGACACCAACTTGTCTGGCTGGGGTGTTCCTGGAAGCAGAGCACAAGTTTGAAATACGGGCAGCATAGAGCCAATATTCATAACATCAACTACAAAATGATACACATCTAGAGATAGCATCATTATAATCAGCCAATCAGAACCTCTCCATAGACCTCTTACACAACAACCTTTCTACAATATTGGCTGCGAATATAGAACAGTGGTCGCAACAGTGATCTATACAGTTACAGATTATGTCAGTAATGTCACAGGAGGTGACACGGTTCTGAGGGCTGGAGAAAAATGCCTTCTAGTGAGCTATTGAAAGAGCTCAACCTGTTTAGCTTCTCAAAAGAAGATTGAAAGGTGACTTCATTGAAGTGTTGAAGTGCCTTAATGGAGAGAAAAGATTGGGTATTAAAGGGCTCTTGAATCGAGCAGAGAAAGGCCTAAGAAGACCCAATGGCTGGAAGGTGAAAAGAGACAAATTCATATTACAACTAAGGCACAAATATTCAACAGCGAGGATGATTCACCACAGGAACAAGTTACCAAGGAAAGTGGTGGATTCTCCATCTCCTGATGTCATTTCATGAAGACTAGATGCCTTTATGGAATGTGTTTGCCCCAAAAGTAGCTAGTGTGTCCTACAGGAGGCCTGCGATACGCAGGGGGTCAGATTAGATGCTCTAATGGTCTCTTGCCATAAAGTCGACTAATTTCTGAAAATCTGAGGGTAGCATTGGGAGCAGCGTCTGATGTTTCCCTGCCTAGCCGGCTTGCTTCCTAGAACGAATGCTCCTTGAGTGGGGTGATCCACAGGGAGTAGCTCAAACCTCCAAAGTGCCTGGCCAGGGGCAGGACATTAGCCCAGCAAGGGAGGGGTGTGGCAGTGACATCACAAAGGCCTTTTGCAGGACCTCAGACTATTGGCCAAAGGTGGTGGGGAGGTGGTGACCTCACAGAGAGATGCTGACATCAGCCAGGCAGGACAGGGGCGAGGGGCCAGGGAAACCTCAGAGACCCTGTGGCTTTGCTTCAGCAAGTCTCCTTCTCCAGGTCTCTCTTTGAGGACTGGGGGAATATTGGGGTTCACGTACCTGAGCGCCAGGAGGAACCTCTTTCGAGTTTTCTCCTTCCCTTTTAGTGATTTTACTTGAAAACAGCCGACCCTGTTTAGAAGGTAAGAGCCTCCTCGAGGTTTGAAACTGTTCAGTCTGATCCATCTGGTGACAGTTGAATTCATGGAAAACATGATCTTAAGGAGGCAGAATTTTATTCCAAACCTGGGATCTTGTCCCTTAGAATCACTGAGGACATTAGGGTTTGTCCTTTTAGTTTCAACTTTTCCTCCATCCCCGCCCCCCTTTCTCTTCCGCTCTTGCTTCTTTTGTCCTTTCTCCTGTTCCCCTCCTAACACCAGGAGGGGTGTGTGTGTGTGTGTCTGTGTGTGTGTGTGTGTGTGTGTTTTGTGGGGGAGTGCTCGGCAGCTCTCACTGTGGGAGGTCCACCCCAAACTGTGGAGCTGCAGTAGTGCTGGGGCAGTGATCCCCGCCAGTGACCTGGGCCATCCTTTTAGCTCTCTGGTGAGACCCCTCAGCCTCCCCTCCTCAGTCTCTACCCTGATTGGCTGAGCAGGAGGTTATTGACAGGGAGGAGACTCAGGTCCTTGTTGTTCTCTTTTAAGACCAAGTAAATAAGTCATAACCAGTTATATGTTTGACAAATTTTGCTGCTTCTCTGCATTAGTGGTCTCTGAGCAGTTCATGATTCTCTCTAACATTGCAGTTCTTCTAAAACACTGGCTGAATAATTACTGTGCACACTTGTTGGACTGGAGCTCATCTAAGAGCACTTTATTGAGGTCATTCAATGTATGAAATTCAAGATCCGACGGTTAATTTGAAAATCAGGGCTCTGGGGGTCCTATTCCCAGTTCAGCCATTGACTGGCTTTGTGACCTAAGACAAGTCAATTCTCCTTTCTCAGCCTGAGCGTCTCCCTCTTTCAAGTAGGGATAATAATGATCCGCTCCTACCTACCTCAACAGACTCACTCTTCCCCAACACACACACACACACTGTCTCTCCCCACACACAAACAGTCTCCACACTGCAGCTGAAAAGCAGCTGGCAATCTAGTAGGATGACCCCGGAACAATGGGATAGAAAAACCTGCATCACTGAAAGTGCAGCCACAAAGACACCACACACCAGCTTCCCCTAGCTGGCAAGAATCAAACCTCCACAGAAAGATCCCTATGGTATCGTAGGCCAGCGTCCTAAGGCCTCAGCCTCAACCACTTAACACAGGGGCCTTTCTACACTCTGGTTCTGTTCTAACGGAAGGATCATTTCCAATTGTTCGCTCAGACCAGCTTGCCCAGCACCCTCACTGCTGTGCATCTCTGTATGTGTGGCCATGGCTGAACAGCGAGAATCCCTGCCCATTTCCCTTCTGGCTGGAGCATGCTTAGAGTGAGTTTGTGGTTAATGATGTTGCTGTAGATTGTTGGCTTCCTGCCTTGGCAATTCAGACAGTTCCTTTTCCCAACATATCTCCAGCACATCACTTCCTGGCTGGGTCTCCTGGGCAGTGGAAAACATAAGAACATAAGAAAGGCCGTACCAGGTCAGACCAAAGGTCCATCTAGCCCAGTATCTGTCTACCGACAGTGGCCAATGCCAGGTGCCCAAGAGGGAGTGAACCTAACAGGCATTGATCAAGTGATCTTCCTCCTGCCATCCATCTCCATCCTCTGACAAACAGAAGCTAGGGACACCATTCTTACCCATCCTCGCTAATAGCCATTTATGGACTTAGCCACCATGAATTTATCCAGTTCCCTTTTAAACATTGTTATAGTCCTAGCCTTCACAACCTCCTCAGGTAAGGAGTTCCACAAGTTGACTGTGCGCTGCATGAAGAAGAACTTCCTTTTATTTGTTTTAAACCTGCTGCCTATTAATTTCATTTGGTGACCTCTAGTTCTTGTATTATGGGAATAAGTAAATAACTTTTCCTTATCCACTTTCTCAATGTCACTCATGACTTTATATACCTCTGTCATATCCCCCCTTAGTCTCCTCTTTTCCAAGCTGAAGAGTCCTAGCCTCTTTAATCTTTCCTCATATGGGGCCCTCTCCAAACCCCTAATCATATTAGTTGCCCTTTTCTGAACCTTTTCTAGTGCTAGAATATCTTTTTTGAGGTGAGGAGACCACATCTGTACAGAGTATTCGAGATGTGGGCGTACCATGGATTTATATAAGGGCAATACTATATTCTCCGTCTTGTTCTCTATCCCCTTTTTAACGATTCCTAACATCCTGTTTGCTTTTTTGATCGCCTCTGCACACTGCGTGGACATCTTCAGAGAACTATCCACAATGACTCCAAGATCTTTTTCCTGACGCGTTGTAGCTAAATTAGCCCCCATCATATTGTATGTATATTTGGGGTTATTTTTCCCAATGTGCATTACTTTACATTTATCCACATTAAATTTCATTTGCCATTTTGTTGCCCAATCACTTAGTTTTGTGAGAGCTTTTTGAAGTTCTTCACAATCTGCTTAACTATCTTGAGTAGTTTAGTATCATCTGTAAACTTTGCCACCTCACTGTTTACCTTTCTCCAGATCATTTATGAATAAATTGAATAGGATTTGAACTAGGACTGAACCTTGGGGAACACCACTAGTTACCCCTCTCCATTCTGAGAATTTACCATTAATTCCTACCCTTTGTTCCCTGTCTTTTAACCAGTTCTCAATCCATGAAAGGACCTTCCCTTTTATCCCATGACAACTTAATTTACGTAAGAGCCTTTGGTGAGGGACCTTGTCAAAGGCTTTCAGGAAATCCAAGTACACTATGTCCACCGGATCCCCCTTGTCCACATGTTTGTTGACCCCTTCGAAGAACTCTAATAGATTAGTAAGACACGATTTCCCTTTACAGAAACCATGTTGACCACTGCTCAATAATTTATGTTTTTCTATGTGTCTGACAATTTTATTCTTAACTATTGTTTCAACTAATTTGCCCCGTACCGACGTTAGACTTACGGGTCTGTAATTGCCGGGATCACCTCTAGAGCCCTTTTTAAATATTGGCGTTACATTAGCTAACTTCCAACCCGATTTAAAGGACAGGTTACAAACGTTAGTTAATAGTTCCGCAACTTCACATTTGAGTTCTTTCAGAACTCTTGGGTGAATGCCATTTGGTCCCGGTGACTTGTTAATGTTGAGTTTATCAATTCATTCCAAAACCTCCTCTAGTGACACTTCAATCTGTGACAGTTCCTCAGATTTGTCACCTACAAAAGCCAGCTCAGGTTTGGGAATCTCCCTAACATCCTCAGCCGTGAAGACTGAAGCAAAGAATTCATTTAGATTCTCCGCAATGACTTTATCGTCTTTAAGCGCTCCTTTTGTATTTTGATCGTCAAGGGGCCCCACTGGTTGTTTAGCAGGCTTCCTGCTTCTGATGTACTTAAAAAACATTTTGTTATTACCTGTGGAGTTTTTGGCTAGCCGTTCTTCAAACTCCTCTTTGGCTTTTCTTATTACACTCTTGCACTTAAGTTGGCAGTGTTTATGCTCCTTTCTATTTGCCTCACTAGGCTTTGACGTCCACTTTTTAAAGGAAGTCTTTTTATCTCTCACTGCTTCTTTTACATGGTTGTTAAGCCACGATGGCTCTTTTTTAGTTCTTTTACTGTGTTTCTTAATTTGGGGTATACATTGAAGTTGGGCCTCTATTATGGTGTCTTTAAAAAGGGCCCATACAACTTGCAGGGATTTCATTTTAGTCACTCTACCTTTTAACTTTTGTTTAACTTTTGTTTAACTAACCATCTGCTTCCTCACCATGGGGAACAGGGGCAGAAAATGCTTTTTAAAAAGCCTTTTGAAAAGTAAAAAGTAAAACAAGCCAAGCAACCCCCTCCCTTGCTTTGTGCTGGGTGCCCAGCTGTGGGCTTGTGTGTGTGTGGGGGGGGAGGCTGGCGGGAGAGGTGTTCTGAGCACACTCCGGTCAGGGAAGGGGTGGAGTTGGCCAAAGGGACAGGTTGAATCTTTAGCAGAGAATTCCTTTCTCCATTGTGTTAGCTAAGCGTTGCTGTTAAATGTCAGCCGACAAATGCAGCATTTGAAACAATCCGACTCTAAATCCCCCACCCTCTCAGTTGCTGTAGTTCTCACATCCTCTGCTCTTGTGATGTCACCAAATGACATAGTGTCTTATTCCCATAGTGTCCCATAGGTTAGACAGGAATAAGTTTATGAGGTAAAAACTGAAGCATAACTCCATCCCTTCCTCCTTTTGACTTCGGAAAAATAAATCCTGTCGCCTCCCTCAGTCCCAACCCAGCCCCACCGGCGCTGCTGCGGCTTGGAGACAGGTGCCCTCTCATCTGGCCCTGAGCTGCTGTGGGAGAGAGGGCTGGAGGGCAGTTCTTTCTCCTGGGGCAACCTGCTCCCCAATCTCCTCATTCCCAGCCCCACCCCAGAGCCCTCACCCCCTGCGCCGCTACCCTCTGCTCCAATGCTGAGACCCTCATCGCTAGCCCCACTCCAGAGCCTGCACCCCCAGCCGGAGCCCTCACATCACTGCGCCCCAGCCCCCCCCCCCGAGCCTCTCCCACACTCCAAACCTTTCAGCCTCACCCCTGCCACACACCATCCATGTGCAGAATGAATTTTGTAAGGAGCGCAATATGCAGGTGATGTGTCACACCTCACCTCCATATTTGTTCCCAAAACAAAATTCATTCCACACATGGACATAACAAATTAGAGGAAACACTGCTCCTGACTTTCAGCCTCTCTCTCACATCTTGAATTTCACACACTGAGTGATCAGAATAAAGTGCCCTCAAGTGAGCTAGAGACCAACAGTGGTTCATAGTAATTATTCAGCAAGTATTTTAGAAGACCTAGGACATTACTGAAAATCATGACCTGCCAAGAGACAATTAATGGAGAGAAGCAGCAAGATTAATTCCATACATTGGATTGGTTGTGACTTATTTGCCTGATTTGAAAAGAGACCAAACTGACCTGAGTCTCCTTGGTGTCGATAGCCCCCTGCTCAGCCAATCAGCACTGAGACTCTGAGGGTCAGGAGGCTGAGGGTCTCACCAGATGTCCCAAAGGACGGCCCAGGACACCATCAGAGGATCACTCTCAGACCCAGACCCACCTCTTGGTGAGGACCTCCCAATAAGACCAATACCCCTCCTGCCCGCACTCCAGACCCATCCCTCCTAGGTAGAGGGAGGGAAGCTGGAAAAGGGAAAAAAGAAGCAAGAGAAGAGGAGAAAGGAGGGAGGAAAGAGGAAAAGATAAACCAAAAAGGATACACCCCAATGTCCCCAGGGATTCCAATCATCAAAACCTAGGGAGGAAATCAAATTCTGCCACCTGAAGCCAGTGCTGTCTGGGCCTAGAATGCTGCCTGCGCCAGGTGGATCAGACGGAACAGGTTCCAAACCTCTCTGAGCCTCTTACCTTCTCAAAGGGAAGTTTGTTTTCGGCACAATCAGTGGGAGGAAAGGAGAAAACTCCACAGAGGTTCCTCCTCATGCTCACAACTCTGAATCCTAATTCTCTCTCAGCCCTCGAGGAGAGACCTCGCGAAGGTGACTTGCGGCAGCAAAGCCGGGAGGTCTCAGAGACTGGCCTGGCCCTGCACCTCTGTCCTGCCCGGCTGATGTCGGGGTCTCTCTGTGAGGTCACCCCCTCCCCAACACCTTTGCCCAATAGGCCGAGTTCCTGCAAAATGCCTTTGTGATGTCACTGCCACACCCACCCCTCCCCTCAAAGCTGATGTCCTGCCCCTGGCCAGACTCGTTGGGTGTTTGAGTTGTTTCCCCTGGATCTGAGGTTGCCAACTTATGACACAAGTTATCTGCACTATCTAGCACAAGTTATCTGCACTGTTCACACAAGTACGAGGCATCTCTGCTCACTTTGGCTAAAGAGAAATGGGTCCCTTTGCAAAATCAAACACTGACAAATGAGAGCAAGACACTGTATGATTTCTAGAGCTGATATAGGGCAATTGGTTCAGCTTCATTATGATTGCATCATCCATGACTTCTAGGAATAACATGATGCAATTCATATCATGTATGAGGCAATACCAGCTTCAGATTGTATCCTTCATTGTTTTGTCTATAAAGCAAGTACTGTCCAGAGCCATTCATAGATTTATTCATAGATCCAGTCAAAGATGTATTATAGCCATTACTGGTTTAAATTGAGATCCCGTCCCTTTATAACTCACTTATCCTCCGCCATTCCCAAGTCAAGGGTCATAAATACTGACTCAATAGCATATCTTGAAAACTAGAGCCAATCAAGAATTTTAAGCATCATTTTCGTTCTCAGTGACCCAGAATTAGTAAAGTTGGACTCCATTTATTTCAGAAGCATTTTGGCTGTAGAGCAGTGTAACAAGCCTCTCCTAGCTGCCTCCTGGTGGGGGGAGGCTGGGGAGCTATGGGGACCTGTTTGAGAGGGTCACTAGTAGCAGCGTAGCACAGGAGGTGTCCTATCGGGTTGAGTCATTGCAGATGATGATGTAGTGCAGCAGACCCCCGTTTTGCCAACCTTGCATTAGGCAGCTTTCCATGTTAAGCGAACTCCCAGTGCCCACAGGTGCAGCAGCCGGCGATTTGTCCTGTGGCCGCTAGGTGGCGCTGCAGCCTCGCACTTTCCCGTTCCCCCGGGTATGGGAAGGTTTGATAAGGTGAGCTGGCTCCACCCGGCCCCGGGGAGATGCCGTCAGTGGGGTCTGCTGTGTAAGGGCTGAAAGTCAATTTTACTGGCATTTTATGATCTTTCAATCATGAAGGGAGCAACTGCTTACCCTGACTGAAGCATCTTATCTCGTTTCCAAATTGAAGTGTCTCCTCTTTGTGTGCGAAGAGACAGTTTAAGGGAACGCCACAAATGGGAGATGCTTTTGGTTTGGAAAACGAAATATTTTTGCAAAGATTTTTCATCCAAATTGATTTAGGATTAATGGGGTCAAATTCCATGCTGTGCCCTGTGGCTTTAAGGCATTGGAGAACTGCTGAAGAGGTTAAAGGCCGCAGAGCTGGGTAGCTGGGTGTGGGGCCTCCAAAGTTATTGTGCTCTGGTGAGACTGAGCAGTTGTGGGGATTGTGCAAGCTGTGGTGTTTACATGCACATAGAAATTGTAATGAAACTCCATTTTTAAAACCACTCATGTCTGGGAATGGAAGAGAAGCTCTTTGAAATAAGTGTCCCCTTCATACTCTTCAAGATCACTGGCTCCAACACTCAGCTGCCTCAGGGACCTCAGTGGTGGTGCATTTGAGGGCGGATCGAGAGGTTTCTGGTTCAAGTCCAGCTGCTCTCTTACATGTCCTCTTTTTTAATTGATCTATATTTTCATATCCATCTCCTGTATGTTCAGGAGTTCCGCTGAACGGGGACGTGAAATGAATTTAATCATTCAATATATTCCTGTTAAAATGTACAAACACTGAGCAAAGCTGTCCATCAGCTGAAATCCGTTCCGGTCCTCTGAGGCGGTAGTTTGTTTTCATTCTTGAAACAAAGATAGAGTACGACTGTAGATGTGCAGGTCCTTGTTCTCCACGAGCGATGCTGTGCAGAAGAAGAAGAACCAGTGGCAATCAAGTGGACACTAGGGAGTTTAGACTTGCCTTCCAAGGGGAGTATTGGGGGCAAAAGACATATCTGGCTTCAAGACTACACTTAATACATTTATGAAGGGGATGGTATGATGGGCTAGCCTAATTTTGGCAATGAATTTGGCAATTGATCTTTGATTCTCAGCAGGTAAGTATGCCCAGTGGTCTGGATGGGATGTTAGATGGGTTGGGATGTGAGTTACTGCAGAGAATTCTCTCGTGGGTGCTGGCTGGTGAGTCTTGCCCACATGCTAAGGGTTTAAGTGATCAGCATCTTTGGGGTCGGGAAGGAATTTTCCTCCAGGGCAGATTGGCAGAGGCCCTGGAGGTTTCTCGCCTTCCTCTGCAGCATGGGGCACTGGTCACTTGCTAGAGGATTCTCTGCAGCTTGAGGTCTTCAAAGCACAATTTGAGGAGTTCAGTAAGTCAGACATAGGTTAGGGGTTTGCTATAGAAGTGGATGGGTGAGATTGTGTGGCCTGCGTTGTGAAGGAGGTGGGACTAGATGATCATTATGGTCCCTTCTGACCTTCGAGTCTATGAGTCTATGAGCCCATGAGACCATGGGAGGGTGGGGAGGAGCTGTGAGGCCGGCGGGTGTGTGCGGTACAGGGCATTTGGAGTGTGGGAGCTGCTGGGGGGCCGGTGGGTGCCTGGGCTGCTGCTGCTGCCCCAGCCGGGTCTGTATGGGGGAGAGATCTGCATTAGCCCCCTTTGTGCCCAGCTCTGGGGGCAGGGAGGGTTGGGACTCTTTGCGGTGGCTGGAGCCAGCCGCTGAGCCGAGCCTGCCGGCGAGAGACCTGGGGAAAGAGCTGCGGCTGAGCAGGAAAGTGAGTCTGGAATTCAGCTCTCACTGCCCCAGATCTGCCGCTGAGGCCAAAGCAGAGGTTCTTTTGGTTCAGTTCTTGGGTAACCTGCATTGAGCTGTGCGCTCATTGCTTACAATCCCTTCAAGCCTATCTTTGCATAGTTAATCAATGTGTGTTCTATTTCCCCCTAAAACTCTTCGTTTTGCTAGATGTGGTTGGGGCACCTGCTCAGGACCAGAGACTGGTGCATGATCCTCTCCACTTGGAGGGAGGAGCAGACTGGGTAATAAAGTGATCCCGTCAGGCTTTTGGCCAGGGCAAGTCGCTGCAGCACTGGGGACCTAGGCTGGGGAGCTGGGGAGAAGCTTCCTGGTCCCTGCAGCTGGGTGTGTCCCTGCCTGTGCAAAGGTTTGTGTGAGTGCAGGGACGGGAGCGAGCTGCATCTTCTCCCAGCAGCAGTGTGAGAGGGAGCCCAGGCTGGGGAGACAGAGAGCTCAGCGGTACCCCAGCTCCAAGTTGCACCCCGGGGGGCCTTTAAACGTTAGGAACCATCAGAGTTAAGGTGACGTTTATAAACTTTGTGCAGTGCTGTTGTGCATGCGTGTTATGATACAGACTCACAAGCGTAGCCTTGGGGTGAATTCTCTGCCCCCGACAGCCTGTGAGCGCGAGGAGGAGCCTCCTTGGGGTTTTCCCCTTTCCCACTGCTAATTGAGTGAGAAGACAGACGTCCCTGTGGAGCAGATAAGAGCCTCAGAGAGGTTTCATGTTGTAGCACCTCAGCTCCTACCTATTACTTGGGAACAGCTCGGCTCCTACCATTTTCGGGGCATTCAGAGAAATGGACCCCTGAGCCCCAGAAGGAACTGCAAGGGAAGCCCAGAGCTCTCACTTCAGATGCCAGGCAGAAGCCCTGAGCCCAGGTACCCAGAGTGCCGTCAGGAGTTGGGAAGGGCATGAAAGTCCTGAGCCCAGTGCCCCAGCCCTGGCTGCAGCCACAGGGGGCCAGAAGCTCTGAGTCCGGGCACCCAGAGATGTGACTATAGCAGAAGCTGCCAAGGCCAAAGCCCTGAGCCCAACACCGGGCTGATGCAGCACACTCACTTCTGCATTGCCTCTGCAAGTGCGTCTGATATCCCCACGGATACCCCCACAATCCTGTGTTTATCAGAGAATTGAACGTAATTAAATTAAACTGTATTAAAACAAAACTCATTTTATGCAACTTCAGTTTCCGCTAAAGTTCTAAGCTATAACCCTGAATGTGCAAGGAGCAGATAAACAATATCCAAGAAAAAGAGCTGGAATTTTTCATCTTATTTTCACCTAGTCCTTACTAAGGAAAGTAGCAAACAATTGCCCTTTGTAAAGAAACACTGCACCCTACTACAGTACAAACCCAAATGAGCACAGCAGGAGGCTATCGTGGCTATCCACATCTGGCCCTGTTTCTTTACAAACTTCCTTTCTGTAATGATGCTCTGGTAATAAGGGGGCAATCAGTCATCAAAGGTAGCTCTTGCCATGGTAGCCAGGTTGCTATTCATTCTCACAAGTATGCAAATGAACTGGAGGGACGGATGCTGAGTGGTGGATCCTCTCTGATGTCACAATGCTACTGCTCAGCCAGCACCAGGTAGCAGCAAATGTGCAGTGTGTATGAGGAGGAGGAGGAACAGGGTTTCCCAGGGCTCCTGTTTCCCCAAATTTCCTAAAGAAGACAATAACCTAACTACATAGAACACGCATTAATGATGATGCCACACACATGATAATTAGTCACTGAAATTTGATTCAAGTCTCGCATGGCTTTTTTAGAAACAAGGGTTCCAAAAAAGGAGAGACCTTGTAAAACAGAAAATGTTGATGCTCTGATGTATTTGCAGTTGTGTTAAAATTGAATACTGTGACGTTACATGTTGGGCAGCGTTTCTGTACGTGCTTGCATGCTAGGCAGCTCAGTAAGGCAGAACAAACTTGGGACTTAGCACCAGTCAGTCAGCAGGTACCCAGTGAGTTGTGCCTCTCTGTTATAGGCAGTAGCCTATGTTCTCTCCCTCTGATTTTTGGGTTCTTATGTGCTATTGTTCTGGTCTTAATAAACAAATTGACAAGATATTGCAAACTTTCAGCAAGAATATTTTATGTTTTCTCTAACTTGTCTGCTTGTGTGCCACAAAACAGAAAAGCCACAGTCTAAAAAAAAAAAAAAATCTGAAGCCAAAAGTCCTTTCGAAAGGAAAAAAAAAGAAAGTTTTCCAGCACAACATTTATTTCAGCTGGGAAATGTTGATTCCTTGTAATTGAGACATTCCCTGGGAACACGTCCATCTCAATGAAATGTTGTTTGGTGGGCTTCCCCACCAAAATGGAAGAGTGGAAGAGTTCAAATGTTGTTGTAGGAGAGTCACAGCATTGCCACCCTCACTGCCGTCCTGCCTTCAGACCTGGGCTTGGAGGGAAGGAGCCATCAACCGTTCTGAAACTACAAGACATTCCCAAATGTGGAGGTGGCCACAGGGGTCAGAAGCCCTGAGCCTGGGCACCCAGAGATGTGGCTGAAGCAGAAGCTGCCAAGGCCAAAGCCCTGATCCCAATGACAGGCTGATGCAGTGCACTTGCTTCTGCACTGCCTCTGGAGGTGCATCTGATATCCCTACGGAGAGCATCCATACAGGGGAAGTCCTGTCCCAAATCGAGAAGACAAACAGCTAGGAGGCACCTACTGGGGTGCTCCTGCCTGAGGGGCTCCCAGCAGGACAGGAGATCGGATTTCATGGGGCAAGGCTAATTCAATCTAGCCAAGAAAGGCACAACAAGAACCAATGGCTGTCAGCTGAAGCCTGAGAAATTCAAATGAAATGTAAGGCACACATTTTTGACAGTGAGAGACACTAGCCACTGGAACAAATTACCTAGGGGAAAGGTGGATTCTCTGTTTCCAGCTATCCTCACATCACAACTTGTTGTCATTCTGGAAGGTGCCTTTTAGTGAATTCCTACAAGCAATTGGGCTTAATATGGTGCTAAGTGTGTGAAATTTCATAGCCTGAGAAATAGAGGCCGGATTAGGCCATCAAATTGTTTCTCAACTGACACCTCTGTGAAAAACTCATTGTGGGGTGAGGAACAGACTCTGCTGTTTTACTGGGTAGCCTGCTTGCTCCCCAGAATCAATAATGACCAAGTGGGGAGATCTTGGGGTGCAACTCAAACATCGAACCGGGCTGGCCAGGGGCAGACATCAGGCCTGCAAGGGAAGGTGAGTGTGGCAGTGACTTCACAAAGGCCTTTGGCAGGAATTCAGCCTATTGGGCAAAGACGATGAGGCGGATGTGACCTCACAGAGCTCCCTTGACAACAGCCAGGCAGGACAGGGATGGGGCAGGGGAAGCTCAGGAGACCCCTGTAGCCTGGTTGCAGCAAGCCTCCATCTTTGCTGTCTCTCTGTGAGGACCAAGGGATTGGTGGGGAGGAGATACTTTGTGAGTTTTTTCATTTCTGTGTTTAGATTTTGTCGAAAGAAGTCATCACCTGTGTAGAAAGTAAGACAAAATATAGGCTCTGTGTACAAGATAGAGGATTCAAACCTGGGAACCACCAACTCTGAAAAGACTTGGGGTCATGGGGATAATCAGCTCCCATGAGTTCCCAGTGGCCAAAGGGGCAAATGTGACTCTTGGAGCCATACAAAGAGCAGAATCTCAAGTAGAAATAGAGAGGTTCCATATTTGTATACTGAGCACTGGTGCAACCACTCCTGGAAAATTGTGTCCACTTCTGGTGTCCACAGTTTGAGACAGATGCTCTCACATTGGACAGGGTTCACAGAAGAGCCACATGAATGATGAAAGGATTAGAAAACCCTCCTTGTGCTGACAGAGTACAGCAGCTCATTCAAAGAGAAGGTTAAGCGGTGAGCCTACGGGAAGAAATATTTACTAATGAGCTCTTCACTTTGCAGATAAAGGTTAAGAGCAGACAATGGCTGAAAGTTGAAGCCTAGACCAATTCACACTAGAGAAAGCGCGCATTTTTAACCTGAGGGTTT
This sequence comes from Mauremys reevesii, assembly GCF_016161935.1. Lineage (NCBI taxonomy): Eukaryota > Metazoa > Chordata > Testudines > Geoemydidae > Mauremys > Mauremys reevesii. Next base: position 3,408 of record NW_024100807.1, on the reverse strand, counting down.
GGAGCCATTCACCAAGGGTTGTGCTGGATCCTCCACAACTGGCCTTTTTTAAAAAAATCAAGATTGTGTGATTTTCTAAACAATTTGCTTTAATTTCTGTGGAATTATTTTCAGGGAAATTCAATGTCCGATGTCAAATAGAAAGTCAGACCAGAGTGGTTCCTTTTGGCCTTGGAATTTATGAATCTGTGACTCGCTGCGGGTGTTTGAAATTTGTCCTTTGGGCTTCCCTCTTCCTCCTTTCCTCTTTTCTCATCTTCTCTTTCCTCTTATTCCATTTCTTCCTGCTGATCTTCTTCCTGGGATCAGGTAATGAAAGTCTGCATCATCATGGAAATGCACAAGAGGACTGAATTAAGGGTGCCCAGGGCAACACTTATTTGGACATTTGCTAACAAGAGAACGTAAAATTTCGTAATCTTTTAATCGTTTTTGAAAATCTTGACTTTGTATTTCCTAATTATTTTATGGTTTATTTTATTGATGAAAGCAAACGTAAGTAATGTTAAATGAGGGTTTTTTTGGTTTGTTAATTTCCCTATTTTTTTCTTAATATATAATAGTTTTTTCTTTCTATGTACTGTTTAAACAATGAAGCTCTTACTCATCTGTTGTTTTCAGTATATATTTTATTGCCATTCTTATCTTTGTGACAGTCCCTTTTTCACCACTCAATGCTGTGTTTATCAGAGAATTGAAAGTAATTAAATTAAACTGTATTAAAACAAAACTCATTTTATGCAACTTCAGTTTCAGTGAAAGTTCTAAGCTATAACCCTGAATGTGCAAGGAGCAGATAAACAATATCCAAGAAAAGAGCTGGACTTTTTCATCTTATTTTCACCTAGTCCCTACTAAGGAAAGTAGCAAACAATTGCCCTTTGTAAAGAAACACTGCACCGTACTACAGTACAAACCCAAATGAGCACAGCAGGAGGCTATCGGCTATCCACATCTGGCCCTGTTTCATTACAAGCTTCCTTTCTGTAATGATGTTCTGGTACTAAGGAGGCAATCAGTTGTCAAAGGTAGCTCATGCCATGGTAGCCAGGTTGCTAGTCATTTTCCCCAAGTATAAGAACATAAGAACGCCATACCGGCTCAGACCAAAGGTCCATCTAGCCCAGTATCTGTCTACCGACAGTGGCCAATGCCAGGTGTTCCAGAGCCAGAAGAGTACCCTGAAGTGACCTACCACAGGACAGGCCCAACAAAGAAAATAACAGAACGCCACTAGCCGTCACCTTCAGCCCCAACTAAAACCTCTCCAGCGCATCATCAAGGATCTACAACCTATCCTGAAGGATGATCCTCACTCTCACAGACCTTGGGAGACAGGACAGTCCTCGCTTACAGACAGCCCCCCAACCTGAAGCAAGCACACACCACACAACAACAATAATAACCAAGGAACCTATCCTTGCAACAAAGCCAGTTGCCAACTCAGTCCACATATCTATTCAGGGACACCATCATAGGACCTAATCACATCAGCCCCACCATCAGGGCTCCTTCACCTGCACATCTACCAACGTGATATATGCCATCATGTGCCAGCAATGCCCCTCTGCCATATACATTGGCCAACCCAGACAGTCTCTACATAAAGAATAAAAGGACACAAATCAGACGTCAAGAATTATAACATTCAAAAACCAGTCGGAGAACACTTCAACCTCCTGGACGCTTGATTACAGACCTAAAAGTTGCAATTCTTCAACAAAATAACTTTTCCAAAAAAATTCCCCATGCTAATTTTTCCCTAGTGTTACTCACACCTTCTTGTCAACTGTTTGCTACCCTGATTATCACTACAAAAGTTTTTTTCTCCTGCTGATAATATCTCACCTTAATTGATTAATCTTGTTAGAGTTGGTATGGCAACCCCATTTTTCATGTTCTCTGTATATGTATCTTCTTACTGTATTTTCCACTGCATGCATCTGATGAAGTGGGTTTTAGCCCATGAAAGCTTATGCCCAAATAAATGTGTTAGTCTCTAAGGTGACACGAGTACTCCTCATTCTATAAACTACAATAGGGCCAGGATTTCATCCCATGATATCAAAATTCATCTTAGTAAAAGTATCAATGAATCAGTTTGCAGGATTTATATCAAGCATCCTAAAGTAGTTTACATATTGCTCTAATTAAGAGATCATCTCTCTGCTGGAGAATGTTATCTTAGGATAATGGTCTCCTGCTGCCGAAGCATTTATGGAAAAAATGTTGACATGTGATATTTATTTTCAAAACCTAAGGCTTTGATCCTCTCTCAATGTTCTGTTACGATGACTTTGTTTCTGTTCAAATTATCAGAATATATATCTAATAATTTTCTCAGCTGAATGTTGAAGCAGTAACGTAACAGATGTTTCCCAAATAGTTATTGACCTGAAGCATCGTGATTCGTTTAGAACAACTTATTGTTTGATTCAGCCAGTCAGATCAGTTCAGTTTATCCATAAAAACACATCCAGAGAAAGTTGACAATGGTGATGGAGAGGGTGGGTGAGAGGGGCTGAGCTGTTGTCTTAAATACCCTTTATGCATCTGATTAATTAGCACAGATTTAATTTAATATACATCTAGTTTAAAATTGGAAGAACTTTACTACTTACTCTCTACTTTCTCTTCATGTAAATTCAAGCATTGCACTATGCAAACTTGGGACAGCTATAATGTTAAAGAACCTGAATCTCTAAATCGGACTCAGGAGGGCATTCGGATAAAAATCCCAGCACCTTCCCTCTTCTGACATTTGGGGAAGAGGAGTTCTCTGGGCTTCTCCCAGGGCATCGCCTGATCCCACCCCTATATTTCATATTTACTGCTGATTGATAGATTTAACCCTCCAGTTGGTTTGGTGGCTTTAGCTGGTTTTGTCAAGCTCTGTTATTGTCTCTAATTCCTTCATCAGCACAGGAAAATACAATGAATCAGCCTGGCTGATTCTCCTCGGTGTGTCTTTAAAAATAAAGTGAATTTAAAAGAGACTATTATTGTTTATTTTTGTTTGCACAGGTTCCAGTCTGGGAGCTATGTATACAAGTCCTTGTTAAACCTCAGGAACATCTGAGTTCAACTCCTTTAAAATAATGTTTGAACTATAAAGAAAATTAAACAGTGATTTCTTTTGAAATGTCAAGCTCTTTTGCCCTTTTTCTAAAAAAATTCTCCGTGTCAACTAGGTCCTTGGATTGTTTGAACACAAATTGTATTTTTGCAAGGGAAAATTTTATGTTCAATACCCACATGAGTAACTCATGGGTGCTGGGAATCCTTGCAAGGGGACACAAGGAAGCACTGTCCCTCCTCAGTATGCAAAATGGGAAAAGATCAATGGCTGGAGTAGCTTCCACTGCTCTAATACCCTATTGAAGTCAATGATTTAGGTACATAACTATA
>NW_024100806.1:0-67588 GCF_016161935.1 Mauremys reevesii | reverse complement strand
ACACATCCCGAGGATAACAACCCTTTGTTTCTCCCTGCCCCAATAACATGGAGACTGGGAATGAAGTGATCATGTTACCGGCGAAGCTAACCCAACCCTATTTCCAACATACTGTAAATCCACATGCAGACTCATACACACGAAACCTTGCCACAGAAAATCTTCCTGAGGGTCTGAAGCACCTGCTGCTGGAGGGAAGGAGGAGCTGTGGGTTGGGATTGAGGAGCAGCGTGAGGCAGGGGCCTGTGGTTGGGATTGAGGGGCACTGGGAATGAAGGGGCCTGTGGGTTGGGATTGAGGGGCACTGGGAATAGGAGGGGGCTGTGGGTTGGGACAGAGGAGAAGGGTGAAAGAGGAGCAGGCTCTGGTTGGGAGTGAGGCTGGGGACTGGGTCCCAATACTAAAATTTAGGAGTTAGATCAATGTTAGGACAGGGTGGCAGTGGAGGATGGTGAGTCCTAGACAACACAGTGAGTACAGTGCCTTCTTATTTTCCCCCTTTTCCACCCAGGCAGGCAGGTGAACTCTACAGAGGCACCTCTGGGCGTGCACTGACTAAGGACAACCGCTGTGAGTGGGGTGGGAGAGGGGATGGCTCATGGTCAAGGACTGTTGGTTGCTGGACTTATGAACCGGAGGGAGAAGGACACTGCCCAGCTTATTTGGGGTGGGTCTTTCCCTCATGGTTTATGTTTATGTGTTGGGGCTGCTGACATGACTTCTGCTAACCCTGGGCTTACATTGCAGTGTGGGCATACCCTGAGAGGGCATCTAGACTGTGATAAAATCCCTGGCCCAGCTGGCCTGGATGATCTGATTTGGGCTCCTGGGGCTCAGACTGGAGCCCAGGCTCAGACCCTCACCCCTCGTGGGGTCTTGGAGGCTGGGCTGAAGCCCAAGTGTCTACACTGTAATTTTATAACCCTGCAGCACAAGCCCCACAAGCCTGAATCAACTGACCCAGGGTTTGAGAATAGTGACTTGGGTGTGTGTGGCAGTGTAGACATAATGCTAGGCTATGTCCACACTGCAATGAAACACCCAGGGCTGTCCGATGCCAGTGCAGGCTCCCAGGCTAGGGCCATGGGGTGGTTAATTTGCACTGTAGACATCTCAGCTCAAGCTCAATATCAGGTTCTGGGAGCCCTCAAAGTTGGGAGGAGTTTAGCAAAGTGAAAAGGTAAAATGGCAGTGGAGTATTGCCTGGAGTCAATGGCATTTCTCCATTGGTCTGTCTGCTTTGGGACAGGGACAATAACATGTCCTGCTGCTTTCGTTATTTCAAAGGGCGGTTTAGGATTTTCATTCTCACACACGGTGCACGAAGCAGGACTCAATCCTGGGTGGAAACTAAATGAGCTGCCCACAGATTCTGGCAGCCACAATGAGCATTTGGTGTGAGATCCCAGACCTGCCCCTGTCCCAGAGGAGGGTCATCTGTGATGGGCTGGAACACTGACCTATCAGCTCTTAACTCCCAAACTTTCAGTAACTCTGTTATCAGTGCCTGTGAGTGTAATTTAAACCATAAAAACAGCCACCCTGGGCTGGACCAAGGCCCACCTAATGCTGTATTTTGTCCTCTGACAGCAGCTAATATCAGGTACCCAAAGAGTTACTCAACAAGGCACCACTGGGAGTTGAACTCAGGATCTCTTGTTTAGAAGGTAGGTGCTTTAGCCAGCTAAGCCATGGTGCCTACCTAGAGCTAAGGCACAGTGATGCCCACAGCTGACTCCCTGACAGCTCCACCAGGGCCTGACACGCTTTGCATGTGTTTGGATTCTGCAAAGCAGAGAAGCAGGTGAGCTTTTCCTTGCAAGCTGTGTGTGTGTGTGTGTGTGTGTGTGTGTGTGAGAATCTTTGGCCATGTCTGCACTACAAAGTTATTTCAGCATCATTATATTGCTCAGGTGTGTGAAAAACACACAATGCTCCCTCGGTTGGCAGCTTGTGGCTGGTACACACACTGCAATACCACGTCTGGCGACAAAACTGCCCTGTTTTGGTGACAAAATAAAAACACCTTGACGAGAGGTCTAGAGCTTTTGCAGCAAACTTAATAAGACAAATTGTCAGTGTAAATGCTGCTGGTCATTATATCACCATGACTGGCCTCCACCAGTATCCCACCATGCCTGCCGTGAACTTGCCTGCCCTGCATTCCTGCTACAGAGGCTGGGCCTCTCCCATTTCATAGCTCCAGAAAGTTCTGACAGTTGAGTCACCATCTGGAGGGAGGAATAGCTCAATGGTTTGTACATTGGCTTGCTAAACCTCAGGTTATGAGTTCAATCCTTGAGGGCCATTTAGGGATTGGGGCAAAAAACTGTCTGGGAGTGGTCCTGCTTTGAGCAGGGGGTTGGACTAGATGATTTCTTGAGGTCCTTTCCAACTCTGATATTCTATGATTCTACACTGGGATTAGGTTGATATAACTGCATTGCCAGCCTAAGTAATGTAATTACACCAACCAAATTTTGTAGTGTAGACCTGTCCAAGAATCACACACACACCTTGGGAGCAAAACTTCAGCTGCTCCTCTGCTTTACACAATCCAAACAGGAGCAACACTTGTCAGGTCCCAGTGGGGATTGGCAGAGAGTCAGGTGTGGGCAGACACGATGCTTTAAATAACAGCAGGTACCATGGCTTAGCTGGTTATAGTGCCTGTTTGTAAACAGAAGATCCTGGGTTCAACTCCCAGTGCTGCCTTGAGGAGTGGCTTTGGGAGACCTGGTATTGGCTACTGTGAGAAAACAAGATTCAGAGCTGGATAGACTCCTATGCTGCCCCTTCCTCCTGCTCACTGCTCTCCTCCCTCACTTGCCCTTACGGTCATTACAAAGTGGCAAGGCAGAGCCCTCCCATTTTTAAAGTCCTGGGGTGTGTTCCCCTGTTCAGGCCCCCTGGGGCCTGCACTTCACACAGCTCTCCTGATTTCAGCTGTTAGTGAGGAGCCTCACTGCTAGCACAGACTGGGCAGTTTCTTGCATGAGAGACACTCTCCCAAAGCAGGACTAATGCTTAGAGCTGGTTATCAGTGATTTCAGATCTGTTGGTCTGCAGCAAGACTCTCCATTGAGTCTTAACCAGCTCTGTTATTACACAGGGAAGAACAAAAGGGTGAAATGGTGCCTGGAACCCTTAAGAAGAATCCACCCCACCAAGTACCAACACTTGTTGCTATCCGCTCTCAGCTCAGTTTTGGGGTCACTCCTTGCCTTTATCAACCTGGGGGCTCAGAAAATCATAGCAAGCATGTTCTCCAGTGGTGCAATTAGTTAGTGCACAGTACTTATAGAGCAGTGCTGAGGAGCTATGCTGAGGTTGTGAGTTCAAGCTGCACCTGGAGCACTGGTTTCCATTAACCAAGTGGCATCACCCCCTCATTTGGTCCTGTGGAATGTAGAATTCCAGCCCTGGGACACGGAGGAGAGGAGACAAACACGCTCCCTTCAATTATTACCTCCTCTCTAGAGCACCGGTCAGCATCTACAATCCGTTCTCCCCCCCCACCCCAGCCCTGGTGCCAGGATCCCTCACGCAGAGCCTGGAGTCCTGCCCCTGGCGTCTGTACTATTGCCAACCTCTAAGTGACAGGGACACAACACTCAAAGCCCGCCTGGTGCAGAGCCAGGTTGCTCTTCAAATTCTGTCGTTCGTACATTTCCAAGTCTGGGAATGTCCCACAACAACATTGAATGGGAAGCTGCCTGCAGAACAGTTACAGTGCACAGAGCTCCTGTGGAGAGGGTGGGAATTAGTAACATTTTGAAGATCGTTTGGGAAATGAGCCTTTGCTGACAAGGTTTGTCTCTGTTCATATTTCACCTTCAGGTGTTATGTTGAGGATCTTTAATATATTTTTGTGAGGTTAACAACTATCTCCTCAACTTTATTTACTCAACTTAAAAATTGATGTCACTTGATTTTTGCATCTCCTGTGAAAATACAACTGACACGTGTGGCTTTCTACAGGGGTCATGATGTTAAAGTTGGGAAATCAGGTCTTTGTACTTCTGTGGAGGGTTGCTTTTTACAGCTGAATCACTGCCAGGCACACCGGGCAGTTAGCTGCACCACTGTCCTTGCCGGGGCCCCTGCTGAACCCTGGGCGGCTGCACTGCCGTGCTGGAGTGACTCTGCAGGGAGAAGCTGCTGTGGAGCAAGGTAGAGCAGGTGCAGGAAGGAGACAGGGTCACTATTCACATTCTGAACTGCACAATTTTCCAAATTTGGGAATAGATTCATAGACTTAAGGTCAGAAGGGACCATTATGATCATCTAGTCTGACCTCCTGCACAATGCAGGCCACAGAATCTCACCCACCACTCCTGTAACAAACCCTAACCTATGTCTGAGTTACTGAAATCCTCAAATCGTGGCTTAAAGACTTCAATGTGCAGGAATCCTCCAGCAAGTGACCCGTGCCCCACGCTGCAGAGGAAGGCGAATGTCGAGAACAATTCTAAGGGAAGGTGAGCATGAGCAGTGACACTGGAGATGCCCAGACCTCCAATGGGGGCAGCGTAGAAATTAATATTGGGAAGATCATTTGTGAAATTAGTCGTCACTGACAAGCTTTGTCTCTGTTCTATTTCACGCAATGGTGTTAGTTAGAGCATCAGGACAGGTTTTACTATATTAATTAAACACTTAATTTTATTTACCCAAGCCAAAAACTTAGTGTCACTTATTTGTTCTCTGTCTAGCAAGAATGAATTGAATTTCATGACTTTCTGGAAAGTGCAGCGAGATGAAATGTGGGGAATTCAGTCTGTGTGTTTGTGAGCTGATGTTTTCCTCTCACAGGTCAGTGCCTGCATTGAAATACCAAGAGGGATCTAAGGGCTGGTGTACGCTGGGCACTGAACTGACAGGCGACGTCTCTCAGGGTGTGAATCCCCCTCCCCAAACCCATAGAGTTAAGGTGACCTAAGCCCTGGTTAGATAGTGCTAAAGAAAAGGAAGAATTGTTCTGTCAATGCAGCTATTACAGGGATGGGAAAACCCCTCCAGTCACTGTCTACTCCAAAGTGCTATAGCAATGCCACAGCAGCATTTTAAGTGTAGACAGAGTGAAGCTAGATCTGGCTCCAATTTGCACTGTGGATGCTCAGGCACTAAGACTACAATAATAACAACAACAGCACAGTGCTTGCGTAGTTGGCAGGATTTAAACCTGCATGAGGTGACCCCAAGGGATTTCTAGTCCATCGCCTTAACCACTCAGCCACACCTACTTGATGTACAGCTGTTCCACTGCATGATGATTCAGTTCTCACTGAATTGTCACTTCAAATTGTTTGCTCAGACCAGCTTCCCCAGCACACTCACGGCTGCGCATCAGTGTAAGTGTGTCCTGGGCTGAACAGTGAGAATTCCTGCCCATTTCCCTTCTGGCTGGAGCAGGCTGAGAGTGTGTTTGTGTTAATGGCATTGCTGTAGATTGTTGTTCATTCCCCACTCTGACAATACAGGGAATAAGGGAATCTCTCTGATTTACCTAACTACTTTTGTTGTTACAGTGGATGAAATGACATTTTCCCTATCCCTGCCCTGTTCCTGCTCTTTGTTATAGTTCAATATATTTTAACTGAGGAAAATGATAATAAAAATATCTGCTCTCAGCAAAACTTGAAGCAACATCAAAGCAACGGGGAATGAAACAATTTGTTCCCGAAGAAGGACTTGATGACTAACAATTGCTTTGAAATGGGGGAACAGTCAAACCGTGACGCTCAGGCTTTGGCCAGCCCTAATCAAGGCATTTCTCACATTCTCTCCCATGTGGCTTGTCTGATGTCTAATAGGGAACGTCCTCTGATTGAAGCTTTTCCCAAATGCAGAGCATGTGTAGGGTCTCTCTCCACTGTGGATTCTACGATGTCTGACAAGGTTTGAGCTGTCAATGAAGGTTTTCCCACACTCCAGAGCATGTGTAGGGTCTCTCTCCTGTGTGGATTCTACGATGTCTGCTCAGGCTAGGGCTCTGTTTGAAGCTTTTCCCGCACTCAGAGCATCCATAAGGTTTCTCACCTGTGTGGATTATCTGAGGTGTGATAAGGGCTGACGACCGACTGAAGCATTTCCCACACTCAGAGCACGTGTAGGGTTTCTCTCCTGTGTGGATTCTCTGATGCGCGACAAGGGCATATCTCCAACTGAAGCGTTTCCCACACTCAGAACATCCATAAGGTTTCTCACCCGTGTGGATTCTCCTATGTGTGATAAGGTAGGAGCTCCGACTGAAGCTTTTCCCACACTCAGAGCACATGTAGGGTCTCTCTCCTCTGTGGATCCCCTGATGTGTGAAAGGTCTGAACTCCCATTGATGCTTTTCCCACACTCATGCCATGTGTAGTGTGTCTCTTCAAGTTGATTCTCTCGTGTGTAATAAGGTCTGAGAGGCTACTCAGGTTTTCCTCTGGCCTCTGCTGAGACTCACAGGCTTTTGCTTTTTCTGGGAGTGCACAACTCTCCGAAACATTCCCTTTGGGTCTTCCTGATAATGTCCTATGTGGTTCTACTTCCTCAGCATCTTCCTACTGGGGATTCTCCTCATTCTCACTCACCATCCCAACACCTGATGGGAGACAGAGAGAATCAGACATAGGTCACTCCCTGCGCTGGAGAGAAAGGAAATCTCAGAGACAAGAAGGAAAAAGGGATGAACAAACCAAAATACATGTGGGAGAGATCAAACCTATCAGGAGCTCATTTTCCTCAAACCCTTCCCCAGATGAGAGAGGAAGGGATCAGTTCTGGGTGTGCATCTCACCACAACACTCAGGGGAAAGTGAGATTGGGGAGGGACCTGCTGCCAGTTGTCAGTTAGGGTAGGTGGGAAGCCATGAGTGACATCTGCCTAATGATTCCACATCTGAAGGGAACAATCCTGAACTTGCAGAGCTCACAAGGTCTTTGTAGGGCATCCCAAATGTTTCCTGTATTCATGGAGAGTTTTGAGTTGGTTTAACCAATCCCTCACCTGTGCAGGCAGCTCTCGGGAGCACTTCTTTCTCAGAGCCCTGGCGGTCTGGGACCCACGGCTCTTCCCCTCGTTCCAGCTGCGAGATCACATCAGGTTTGGAATTTAGAAACCCTACGCCAGGCAAAGAAAACAAGGGAGGTCAGTGGAATTTGTGGGATACTTGTCACAAAGAATAGTCCACGGTTTTAACCGCAGCTCATTTTTAAGCAGTAACGTCCCAAGGCCAGCTTCCTTGGCTCAAAGTGGCAGGAGAGTTATTATTATTATAAATCATATGTATTACCTTAGTGCCTAAGGACCAGCTAACAGTGGGTCCCCATTGTGCTAGGCAAAGTACAAACACAGACTAGTAGATGGCCCATGCCTAAACGATTTACAATCTAACTAGACAAGACAACCACAGAATGGGGGAAGGGGTAGAACCACCCGATAACGAAATAGATATTAAGATGCTTAAAGAAAATTTAGTTTGATAGCATCCTGTCTGGCAAGAAATCACTTATCAACAGTTGTGGTACCCTCATTTCTGTATTGTTTTATCTTTATGTCCACCACTTTTCTGGTTCTGTAATTGTTTCTGCCAGCGGTATAATTAATTTTGCTGGGTGTAAGTTAATTAGGATAGTAGGATATAATTGGTTAGGTAATTATGTTGCAATACGTTAGGACTGGTTAGTTACATTTCAGTAAAATGATTGGTTAAGGTGTAGCTGGGAATATGACTATATAAACTGGGGTCAAACAGGAGGAAGGGAAATTGGAATCAGGTTTATTAATGGGGAAATGGGAACAGGGACACAGACAAGGCTCTGTGGCCTCAGAGCTGGGAAGGGGATGCAGGCTAAATGCTCTGCGGCCTCAGAGCTGGGAAACGGCACACTGGGAACAGACTCTCTGGGCGTACAGCGATGAGCCCGACTGGTGTGAAGGGCTTCGGAATCTGCTTGCTTGGAAATAACCCCAATAAACATTGCACTATCTGCCCTTCGGACTTCTGGTCTTTTGCTGCTTGCTGTCTGCGTGACAAGAACCAGGGAAGTGGGCGGGGAGGAAAGCCCTCTAACAAAACTGACACGACCTGATAACCAAGAGGTGAGCCTTAGGGAAGGTTTTAATACACTTTGTAACTGATGAGGATTCCCGAGGACTGATGAGGTGCAATGGTAAATACACATTTAGATCCTTTTCTTGTTTTATCTCTTTTTCCCATAAGGCTTAACATCTGGCGCAGTGTCATGGATGCACAGGATCTGTGCAATGCCCTGGCTTTTAAACAGTCCTTGGGAGGTGCCCCTTGAGTGCGCTGGACCCCAAGGGTCCCACTCTTCCACAAGGAGAGACCATGTAGCTTCAACACTTGAGACTGAGCCTCTGGATTCAACACTCCTATTTCAACCTGTGAGCTCTGCCAGCAGGTCCAGCTGAATAACACTCCTGTTCAGAGACTGCTCCTCATTCATGCTTCAATGCACCTCAGCAAGTTTTTGCTGTGACACTGGGCAGACTGTTCAAATATAGCAGGGTTTATTAGTCAACTGAAACACAGCATTAGAAAGGCTTTAGATTAGGACAGAGAAGCAAAGAAGACAATATAGTCCATATTGGCCAATGCTCTTGAGCCAGGCTGCTGTTAAAAAAATCCCCTCCATAAAAGTATTAAGCGTAGTCTTGAAGCCAGATATGTCTGTTGCCCCAATACTCCTTGGAAGGCAAGACTAAACTCCTAGTGTCCACTTTATAGCCACTGGTTCTTCTTCTTCTCCACGGCATCGCTCGTGGAGAACAGAACCTACAAATCTACAGTCGTACTCTATCTTTGTTTCAAGAATGAAAACAAACTAGCGCCTCAGAGGACCGGAACGGATTTCAGCTGATGGACAGCTTTCCTCAGTGTTTGTACATTTTAACAGGAATATATTGAATGATGAAATTCATTTCACGTCCCGTTCAGCGGAACTCCTGAACATACAGGAGATGGATATGAAAATATAGATCACTTAAAAAAGAGGACATGTAAGAGAGCAGCTGGACTTGAACCAGAAACCTCTCGATCCGCCCTCAAATGCACCACCACTGAGTTCCCTGAGGCAGCTGAGTGTTGGAGCCAGTGATCTTGAAGAGTATGAAGGGGACACTTATTTCAAGAGCTTCTCTTCCATTCCCAGACATGAGTGGTTTTAAAAATGGAGTTTCATTACATTTTCTATGTGCATGTAAACACCACAGCTTGCACAATCCCACAACTGCTCAGTCTCACCCAGAGCACAATAACTTTGGAGGCCCCACACCCAGCTACCCAGCTTTGCGGCCTTTAACCTCTTTGCACACAAAGAGGAGACACTTCAATTTGGAAACGAGATAAGATGCTTCAGTCAGGGTAAGCAGTTCCTCCCCTTCATGATTGAAAGATCATAAAATGCCAGTAAAATTGACTTTCAGCCCTTACACAGCAGACCCCACTGACGGCATCTCCCCGGGGGCCGGGTGGAGCCAGCTCACCTTATCAAACATTCCCATACCCGGGGCAGGAAAGTGCGAGGCTGCAGCGCCACCTGGCAGCCACAGGACAAATCGCCGGCTGCTGCACCTGTGGGCACTGGGAGTTCGCTTAACATGGAAAGCTGCCTAATGCACGGTTGGCAAAACGGGGGTCTGCTGCACTACATCATCATCTGCAATGACTCAACCCGATAGGACACCTCCTGTGCTACGCTGCTACTAGTGACCCTCTCAAACAGGTCCCCACAGCTCCACAGCCTCCCCCCACCAGGAGGCAGCTAGGAGAGGCTTGTTACACTGCTCTACAGCCAAAATGCTTCTGAAATAAATGGAGTCCAACTTTACTAATTCTGGGTCACTGAGAACGAAAATGATCCTTAAAATTCTTGATTGGCTCTAGTTTTCAAGATATGCTATTGAGTCAGTATTTATGACCCTTGACTTGGGAATGGCGGAGGATAAGTGAGTTATAAAGGGACGGGATCTCAATTTAAACCAGTAATGACTAAACTACATCTTTGACTGGATCTATGAATAAATCTATGAATGGCTTTGGACAGTACTTGCTTTTTAGGCAAAACAATGAAGGATACAGTCTGAAGCTGGTATTGCCTCATACATGATATGAATTGCATCATGTTATTCCTAGAAGTCATGGATGATGCAATCATAATGAAGCTGAACCAATTGCCCTATATCAGGTCTAGAAATCATACAGTGTCTTGCTCTCTTATTTGTCAGTGTTTGATTTTGCAAAGGGACCCATTTCTCTTTAGCCAAAGTGAGCAGAAATGCCTCGTACTTGTGTGAATAGTGCAGATAACTTGTGCTATGTTTGTGGTGAAGTGACTTTTGCATCACAAAAGTGCAGTATAAACACTATGGTTAAGAAAGCCTATCACTTTTCTTTTGGCTGCAAAATTGGAGATCAGGTGTGTGTTGGAAGCAATGAGTGTGGCAATCTCAGTGAACCGACGGAGGTGATGGTGGTCAGAGAGAGACAACGGAAGATTAAAGGGGCAACGATGGGCATAGCGATGATGATTGTGTTGTATTTCATTCCTTAGATCTGGTGCCAGCGCCCGTCTCTTTAGCCTTGTAGTTTACCAAGAGTAAAACTAAATATCTGTTGAGATACAAGGGAGAGTCTGTGTCCATTCCTGCTAGCTGCACAGGACTTTGGCGTTGCTGCTTTCAATCCTCCGGCCCTGCCGAGACAAAGGAACAATTCAGGCGGTCACTGAACTGAAGGAGGAGATGATTTTCTGACAGGGAGGACAGCTCCTCTTAAAGGTGTTTGGCAGGCAGCCTCCATCCCAGGTCTGTCCCGACAACACCCAGTTGAAAGGACTCTCCTCAGCCCTTCTCAGCCCGGTGAAAACAGCGAGTGAGTGGCGTGGGGAGAGCGGCGACGGAGGAGATGGATTGAGCGGGCCGGGACCTCGGTGAAGGGGCAGGATGAGGGTGTTCAGTTTTGTTGGGTCAGAAAGTTGGCAACCCCAGATCCAGGAAACAACTCAAACACCCAACGAGTCTGGCCAGGGGCAGGACATCAGCTTTGAGGGGAGGGGTGGGTGTGGCAGTGACATCACAAAGGCATTTTGCAGGAACTCGGCCTATTGGGCAAGGTGGTGGGGAGGGGGTGACCTCACAGAGAGACCCCGACATCAGCCGGCAGGACAGAGGTGCAGGGCCAGGCCAGTCTCTGAGACCTCCCGGCTTTGCTGCCGCAAGTCTCCTTCGCGAGGTCTCTCCTCGAGGGCTGAGAGAGAATTAGGATTCACGGATGTGAGCATGAGGAGGAACCTCTGTGGAGTTTTCTCCTTTCCTCCCACTGACTGTGCCGAAAAGAAACTTCCCTTTGAGAAGGTAAGAGGCTCAGAGAGGTTTGGAACCTGTTCAGTCTGATCCACCTGGCGCAGGCAGCATTCTAGGCCCAGACAGCACTGGCTTCAGGTGGCAGAATTTGATTTCCTCCCTAGGTTTTGATGATTGGAATCCCTGGGGACATTGGGGTGTATCCTTTTTGGTTTCCCTTTTCCTCTTTCCTCCCTCCTTTCGCCTCTTGCTTCTTTTTTCCCTTTTCCCAGCTTCCCTCCTTCTAACAAGGAGGGACGTGTCTGGAGTGTGGGCGGGGGAGGGGGTTGCTCTCATTGCAGAGGTCCTCACCAAGAGGTGGGTCTGGGTCTGAGAGTGATCCCCTGTGATGGTGACCTGGGCCGTCCTTTGGGACATCTGGTGAGACCCCTCAGCCTCCCGCCCCTCAGAGTCTCAGTGGTGATTGGCCGAGCAGGGGGCTATCGTGAGCGAGGAGACTCAGGTCCTTTTGGTCTTTTTTCAAATCAGGCAAAGAAGTCACAACCAATCCAATGTACGGGATTAATCTTGCTGCTTCTCTCCATTAATTGTCTCTTAGCAGGTGATGATTTCCTCTAATGTTCTAGGTCTTCTAAAATCCTTGCTGAATAATTACTATGAACCCCTGTTGGTCTGTAGCTCACTTGAGAGCACTTTATTCTGATCAGTCAGCGTATGAAATTGAAGATCTGAGAGAGAGGTTGAAAGTCAGGAGCAGTGTTTCCTCTAATTTGCTATGTCCATGTGCGGAATGAATTTTGTTGTGTGCACCAATACGGAGGTGAGGTGTGACACATCACCTGTCTATTGGTGCTCATTCCAAACTTCATTCTGCACATGGATGGTGTGTGACGTGGTGAGACTGAAGGGTTAGGAGTGTGGAGGGGGGCTCAGGAAGGGCAGAGGTTGGGGTGCCAGGGCTCCGGCTGGGGGTGCAGTCTCTGGGGTGGGGTTGGGGATGAGAGGCTGAGAGCTGGAGCAAAGGGTTGGGGTGCAGGGGTGTGAGGGCTCCGGCTAGGGATGCGGCCTCTGGGGTGGGGCTGAGAATAAGGGGCTTGGGTGCAGGTTGCCCCAGGGAGAGGACTCCCCACAGCTCTCTCTCACCACAGCAGATCAGGGTCAGGTGAGAGGGCACCTGTCTCCTGGCCACAGCAGCGCTGGTGGGGCTTGGCTGGGTCGGGCTGGGGCAGGGGAGGGAACAGGATTTATTTTCCTAAGTCAAAGGAGGAAGGGATGGAGTTATGCTTCAGTTTTACCTTATAAACTTAAGTCCTGTCTAACCTACAGGACACTATGGGAATAAGACACCATGTCATGTGGTGACATCACAAGAGCAGAGGATGTGAGAACTACAGCAACTGAGAGGGTGGGGTTAGAATCAGATTGTTTCAAATGCTGCATTCGTCGGCTGACATTTAACAACGCTTAGCTAACACAATGGAGAAAGGAATTCTCTGCTAAAGATTCAACCTGCCCCTTTGGCCAACTCCACCTTCCCTGACCGGGTGTGCTCAGAACACCCCTCCCCCACACTCACACCATCACCCCACACAAGCCCACAGCTGGGCACCCAGCACAAAGCAAGGGAGGAGTTACTTGGCTTATTTTACTTTTACTTTGCAAAGGTTTTTAAAAGCATTTTCTGCTCCTGTTCCCCATGATGGAGAAGCAGATGGTTGTGGAGAAGGGGATCTGCAGTGGTGGAGTCGGGAACTTGGGGCGAGGCAGAGGGAGGAGTGTGTGAGGGGAAGGGGCAGTCGGGGTGAAGGGAGGCTAAAGGGGTCAGGTCAGGCAGCTGGGTGCGGGGTTTGGGGAGGCTGAAGGAGGCAGTTGGATGTAGGGGAGACTGAAAGGGCAGCTGGGGAGGAGCCTGGGGGCAGGGAAAGCTGAGGGGACAATGAGGAAGGGACCGGGGCAGTTGTGGGAGGCAGAAGGGGGCAATTGGGGCAGTTGAGGGAGGCTGAAGGGGGTAATGGGGAAGTTGAGGGAGGATAAAGGGGTGATGGGGGCAGTTGGGGAGGCTGAAGGGGCAATGGGTTGAAGGAGGCCGGGGCAGAGAGGCTGTTGGGGGCTGCTCGTCCCCACGGGAGGAGGAGGAAAGGAGCTGCACTTCTTTCTGAAGCTGTTTCCTGTTAGATCTTGCAACTTCACTGTTCCTGAGCAGGGTCCTGTGATGAAAAGGAAACTAGAGAGATTCGTGGTCCTGCTTTCAGCAGGGGCTTGCTGGATGACCTCCTGGGGTCTCTTCCAACCCTCATTGTCTAGGATTCTGTGTTTCTGTGGAGGACAGGTCCATCAATGGCTGTTGGCCAGGGTGGGCAGGGATGGTGCCCTAACCTCTGTCTGTCACAAGCTGGGACTTGGGCGACAGGGGATGGCTCCCTGGATGATTCCTGTCTGTTCATTCCCTCTGGGGCACCTGGCACCGGCCGCTATCGGCCGACAGGACACTGGGCTAGATGGAGCTTTGGTTTGACCCAGTCTGGCCGGTCTTCCCTTCTAATGCTCTTCTCACATGCTCAGTAACAGCTGCAAGCTGCTGCCCTCACGCACCATCAGAATCTGCTCCCTGCAATCAAAGGCGGAAAATCCCCTGAAGAGGATTGGAGGGCGTGATGAGCAGAGGACAAAACTGGGACAGGATCAGGGGTTCAGACAGGGCTGCCATGCCAGGTAGGTGCAGAAGGAAAACCCCAGCTAGAGGGAGGCAGAGGATAGAAGTCCCCACAGATGGGGTGAGCCGGCAGCAGCAGTTCCACACTAGGGTGTGGTGGATGGTAGAAGGACTCGTGTTCCTCGCAGGATGGTCCCTCTCAGCCCCCCCTCCCCAGGGCTGTGGTGTTAAAGGCCCCGATGGCCCAGTGCCCAGGCTCCACCGCTCTGCTCTCGCTGAAATGGTGACTGAGCTGCCAAGGGAGATGTGATTCAGGGAAATAGTTTAAACCTCCCTCCCCCCATCCCCTCATCATAAAGCAAACTGATACTTTTAGACGTGTTTACGCCGTTTCAAAGAATTCCTGGCCAGTTTCCGTCTCGGTAACATGTCTGCTTGGAGCCTCAGAGTAGCTCAAGATTTGTCTTATCTGCTGCTCTGATTGCCTGAGTTAGTCTCCCTGTCCTGAGCTCCCTGGAGTTCTGCACCTTTTCATTGTTTATTTCTAGCAATGGTATTTTGATGACAGTGTTTAGTAGTTCAGGCACCCAGCTGAGAGGCAGGAATTAGGACACACCGGGGAGCTGATCCCCCTGCCCCACTCGCTCTCATTAGTTAGCCCCAATGAACCCCCTTCAAAGGGAGAGCTGGACAGAGCCCCACCACGGCACACTGCTTCGTGCACTGACCTGAAACATGGGGGACCCTGGTTCAAATCCTTTCTCCCTTGTGGACAGTGGCGGGGGGGATGCTGGCAGCCCCAGCTCATGCCTGTGGCCTCAGGCCTCCCTGAGGCACAGATCTAGCCCAAAGGCAGACTTGCCTAGGTGGCAGGATAGCCCCGAGTGCCCAAGGGGACTGTCTGTGACTCCTGCTCAGGCTGTTCGTGTGCCTGGGAGTTCGCTCTCGGGGGTGGAAGCTCCCAGTCCCCATGGGGGTGCCCTGGTGTGTAACAGTCTGCCCTGAGCTTGCTACTCACGTCCCTGAGCTACTCTCTGCAGCTGGACAGAGGAATTGAACCTGGCTCTCCCACATGGCAGGTGAGTGCTGGGAGCACAGGACCTATCTGTGAGAGAGGGGCAGGGCTAGGACACCTCCCCGTTGTCAGTGTCTCCTGGGCGGGCTTGGCTGGCTCCTGCCTGGGGAGCTGGTGGTTGGGAGTTGTGTTGTAAGGTGCCTGTGTCGCCCGTGCATCGTACAGGAGTTCAGGCCCCTAACTCCGCTTAGTGGATCACTGGGTTGTTCCTGTAAAAGCAGCAAAGAATCCTGTGGCACCTTATAGACTAACAGACGTTTTTGCAGCATGAGCTTTCGTGGGTGAAACAACAATTCGGTTGTTCCTGGATTTTCTCGCTGCTGAAACCAGGTCCTGTGACGCTCAGCACTGCCCCCCCTCAGTCCCGTCACGGGGTGTAGCCAGTCCGGTCTCTGCAGAGCCCAGCTGAGCAATGCCTGATTGACATGGGTGTGCACAGGAGAAGAGACAGAGCACAGGCTGGAAAGTGACACATCACAGCAAAGCCCAAACGCTCCTCCTAGGGGCACGATATTCCCTGTGGGTGCTGGGGGGACACGCTGTGATGGGATCCGCTGTGCCCCCGAACCCTCTCCAGCCTTGGCTGTCTCCCACAATGCCCTGCTAGTGACCAGCAGCAACCCCTCCAGGCGCTGTTATCCCTCGGCACAACGGCATGTGGGCGGCTTGATTGCATGGATGCTGCGGAGCCACTCGTGAATCCCACAGTGAGGTGCCCGCCAGATCCCCCCAGCTCCCAGCACTGCGCCTCAGGAATATGCTGTGTGTGTTAGTAATTGGTTCCCCACTTCCCCACTGGAAGGTGGAGCTACACCAGGAACGTGGGGTCTGTGGTGTCGCGGTTTGGGTGGGTTATTGGAAGAGTGGGGAGGACTAGTCTATGGCAGAAGCCTGCGATTTGCCTTGCCTGCCCGGCTTGCGCTTTTTTTCACTTTTGGTTTTTGATTTTTTTCCTCCACTGTCATCAGTTCATCCCTTCCCACTGAACTGCCCAGTGCCTGGCTCGGAGGTGGAGGCAGGAGGAGAGACAAGAGTGAGATTTCAGCATCTCCAGTAGCCCCAACAAACACTGTGGGGTTTTAATTCATAGCTGTTGTCGGTCTGGGGGAGACCCTGGTGCACCAGCGGGGGAGGGTGTCTGATGGGGTTGGTGGTCTGGCTGGGGGCAGACATTGCATCCCCTTTCCACTGCTAATTGAATGAGAAGACAGACGTCCCTGTGGAGCAGATAAGAGCCTCCGAGAGGTTTCATGTTGTTGTTTCATGTTGTCCTAGGTTTCCTTCCTATGGACTGCATCACCAAGTGGAATTCATGGCAAACCATTGCCATTACGCAGTAAAACATCTTTAAGACTTCGTCTTTGATGAATCAATGAACAGTCTCCACTCATGTGGATTGTGAACGATGTTGCAATGTCCTGGTGAAATCGCTCGCCCAAAACTGTGGAGCTGCAGTAGTGCTGGGGCAGTGATCCCCACCAGTGACCTGGGCCATCCTTTGAGCTCTCTGGTGAGACCCCTCAGCCTTCCATCCTCAGTCTCTACCCTGATTGTCTGAGCAGGGCGTTAATGACAGGGAGGAGACTCAAGGCCTTTTTGTTCTCTTTTAAGACCAAGTAAATAAGTCATAACCAGTTATATGTTTCATGGATTGTGCTGCTTCTCTGCATTAATTGTCTCTGAGCAGTTCATGATTCTCTCTAACATTGCAGTTCTCCTAAAATACTGGCTGAATAATTACTGTGCACACTTGTTGGACTGGAGCTCATCTAAGAGCACTTTATTGAGGTCATTCAATGTATGAATTTCAAGATCCGATGTTTGCATCTGAAGAAGTGGGTATTCACCCACGACAGCTCATGCTGCAGAACATTTGTTAGTCTATAAGGTGCCACAGGATTCTTTGTTGCTTTTAAAGATCCGATGGTTAATTTAAAAATCAGGTCTCTGGGGGTCCTATTCCCAATTCAGCCATTGACTGGCTTTGTGACCTAAGGCAAGTCAATTCTCCTTTTTCAGTCTGAGCATCTCCCTCTTTCAAGTAGGGATAATAATGATCCGCTCCTACCTACCTCAACACACTCACTCTTCCCCAGCACACACACACTGTCTCTCCCCACACACAAACAGTCTCCACACTGCAGCTGAAAAGCAGCTGGCAATCTAGTAGGATGACCCTGGAACAATGGGATAGAGAAACCTTCATCACTGAAAGTGCAGCCACAAAGACACCACACACCAGCTTCCCCTAGCTGGTAAGAATCAAACCTCCACAGAAAGATCCCTATGGTATCGTAGGCCAGCTTCCTAAGGCCTCAGCCTCAACCACTTAACACAGGGGCCTTTCTACACTCTGGTTCTGTTCTAACGGAAGGATCATTTCCAATTATTCGCTCAGACCAGCTTGCCCAGCACCCTCACTGCTGTGCATCTCTGTATGTGTGGCCATGGCTGAACAGCAAGAATTCCTGCCCATTTCCCTTCTGGCTGGAGCATGGTTAGAGTGTGTTTGTGGTTAATGATTTTGCTGTAGATTGTTGGCTTCCTGCTTTGGCAATTCAGACAGTCCCTTTTCCCAACATATCTCCAGCACATCAGTCCCTGGCTGAGTCTCCTGGGCAGTGTAAAACATCCCTTGTTTGGTGCTGCCAAGGGGATCGTGCAGAGCTGAGATGTCTCTCGGCTTGGATCAAAGGGGAATGTTGGATGGAATTTATCACACAACCCTCCCTGCTCCGCAGAGCCCCATGGGGAGAATGTAGAGAAGGAGTCATTCCTTCCTGCACTCCCAGAAGAGTTGCTAGGACTCCTTCCTTCCAGCTACTCACCCCTGGATTCATCCTTAGCTCCTAGGATCTTTCTGCTCCAAAGGCTCCATAGTCCTGGGGTGGGGAGGGTGTCACTGCACAGTCTGAAACACAAGAGAAGTTTCTGGAATTGAAGGAAGGAGCAGAAAATGGAGAGGAAAGAAAAAGAGAGAAAACGCCTCGACTCTCTCCCCTTCCCCCCTGCCCCAATCAGGAAATGTTACCAAGGACCAGCGTTAGGAAACGGTGCCTAGGCAAAACTTGTACTTTGGCAAAGTTCTTGGTTCAGGCTTGTAGCAGTGATGGAATAAACTGCAGGTTCAAATCAAGTCTCTGGAGTACATCCATAACTGGGATGGGCCATTCAGTCCTTTGTACAGAGCTTCAGTTTGTAGACAAGTCCCTTCAGAAGTATGAAGCAGGACTGAAGACCAGATGGAGATGAAGCATCAGTCTTTTATAGTCTCTTGCCATGTGGTCTTTGCTTTCTTTGTCCCAAGGACACTCTATCCAGCACGTGACATAGAAAAACCTTAGAGTTCAGTCCATAGGCAGGTCCCTGCACACCTTGCTGAGCCACAAGGCATATCTGCCTTCTCTCAATGGGTCAGTTGTATGGCTGATGGTCCTTAATGGGCCATCAAGCAGGCTAGGCAGAGCTGACACCAATTTGTCTGGCTGGGGTGTTCCCCAGAAGCATAGCACAAGTTTGAAATACAGGCAGCATAGAGCCAATATTCATAATGTCAACTGCAAAAGGATACATATCTAGAGATAGCATAATTATAATCAGCCAATCATAACCTCTCCATAGACCCTTTATGTGACCACCTTTATACAATATTGGCTGCAAATATAGAACAGTGGTGGCAACGGTGATCTATACAGTTACAGATTATGTCAATAACGTCACAGGAGGTGACATGGTATCAGTGAGACTGATACTGGAATACTGCCTCCAGTTTTGGTGTCCTCATTTGAAAAAGATGGTGTGAAATTGGAGTTGAGGCAGCAAAGAGCCACCAAAGGTTCTGAGGGCTGGAGAAAAATGCCTTCTAGTGAGCTATTGAAAGAGCTCAACCTGTTTAGCTTCTCAAAAGAAGAATGAAAGGTGACTTCACTGAAACGCTGAAGTGCCTTAATGGAGAGAAAGATTGGCTATTAAAGGGCTCTTTAATGTAGCAGAGAAAGGCATTAAAATCCCAATGGCTGGAAGGTGAAAAGAGACAAATTCATATTACAATTAAGGCACAAATATTCAACAGCGAGGTTGATTCACCACAGGAACAAGCTACCAAGGAAAGTGGTGGATTCTCCGTCTCGTGACGTCATTTCATGAAGACTAGATGCCTTTCTGGAATGTGTTTACCCCAAAAGTAGCTAGTGTGTCATACAGGAGGCCTGTGATATGTCAGATTAGATGCTCTAATGGTCTCTTCTGGCAATAAAGTCGACTAATTTCTTTAAAACTGAATGTAGAATTGGGAGCAGCAGCGTCAGACGTTTTCCTGTCTAGCCGGCTTGCTTCCTAGAACGAATGCTCCTTGAGTGGGGTGATCCACAGGGAGTAGCTCAAACCTCCAAAGTGCCTGGCCAGGGGCAGGACATTAGCCCAGCAAGGGAGGGGTGTGGCAGTGACATCACAAAGGCCTTTTGCAGGGGCTCAGACTATTGGCCAAAGGTGGTGGGGAGGTGGTGACCTCACAGAGAGATGCTGACATCAGCCAGGCAGGACAGGGGTGAGGGGCCAGGGAAACCTCAGAGACCCTGTGGCTTTGCTTCAGCAAGTCTCCTTCTCCAGGTCTCTCTTTGAGGACTGAGAGTATTAGGGTTCACGGACGTGAGCGCCAGGAGGAACCTCTCTTGAGTTTTCTCCTTCCTTTTAGTGATTTTACTAGAAAACAGATGTCCCTGTTTAGAGGGTTAGAGCGTCCTCGAGGTTTGAAACTGTTCGGTCTGATCATTCTGGTGACAGTTGAATTCATGGAAAGCATGATCTTAAGGATGCAGAATTTTATTCCACACCTGGGATTTTGTCCCTTAGAATCACTGGGGACATTAGGGTTTGTCCTTTTTGTTTCAACTTTTCCTCCATTCCCCCCGCCCCTTTCTCTTCCTCTCTTGCTTCTTTTGTCCTTTCTCCTGTTCCCCTCCCAACACCAGGAGGGGTGTGTGTGTGTGTGTGTGTGTGTGTGTGTGTGTGTGTGTTGCGGGGGAGTGCTCGGCAGCTCTCACTGTGGGAGGTCCACCCAAAACTGTGGAGCTGCAGTAGTGCTGGGGCAGTGATTCCCGCCAGTGACCTGGGCCATGCTTTTAGCTCTCTGGTGAGACCCCTCAGCCTCCCCTCCTCAGTCTCTACCCTGATTGCCTGAGCAGGGGGTTATTGACAGGGAGGAGACTCAGGTCCTTGTTGTTCTCTTTTAAGACCAAGTAAATAAGTCATAACCAGTTATATGTTTGACAAATTTTGCTGCTTCTCTGCATTAGTGGTCTCTGAGCAGTTCATGCTTCTCTCTAACATTGCAGTTCTCCTCAAATACTGGCTGAATAATTACTGTGCACACTTGTTGGACTGGAGCTCATCTAAGAGCACTTTATTGAGGTCATTCAATGTATGACATTCAAGATCCGATGGTTAATTTAAAAATCAGGTCTCTGGGGGTCCTATTCCCAATTCAGCCATTGACTGGCTTTGTGACCTAAGGCAAGTCAATTCTCCTTTTTCAGTCTGAGCATCTCCCTCTTTCAAGTAGGGATAATAATGATCCGCTCCTACCTACCTCAACACACTCACTCTTCCCCAACACACACACACTGTCTCTCCCCACACACAAACAGTCTCCACACTGCAGCTGTAAAGCAGCTGGCAATCTAGTAGGATGACCCTGGAACAACGGGATAGAGAAACCTGCATCACTGAAAGTGCAGCCACAAAGACACCATACACCAGCTTCCCTAGCTGGCAGAATCAAACCTCCACAGAAAGATTCCTGTGGTATCGTAGGCCAGCTTCCTAAGGCCTCAGCCTCAACCAGTTAACACAGGGGCCTTTCTACACTCTGGTTCTGTTCTAACGGAAGGATCATTTCAATTGTTCGCTCAGACCAGCTTGCCCAGCACCCTCACTGCTGTGCATCTCTGTATGTGTGGCCATGGCTGAACAGCAAGAATTCTTGCCCATTTCCCTTCTGGCTGGAGCATGCTTAGAGTGAGTTTGTGGTTAATGATGTTGCTGTAGATTGTTGGCTTCCTGCCTTGGCAATTCAGACAGTTCCTTTTCCCAACATATCTCAGCACATCAGTCCCTGGCTGGGTCTCCTGGGCAGTGGAAAACATAAGAACATAAGAAAGGCCGTGCCGGGTCAGATCAAAGGTCCATCTAGCCCAGTATCTGTCTACCGACAGTGGCCAATGCCAGGTGCCCCAGAGGGAGTGAACCTAACAGGCAATGATCAAGTGATCTTCCTCCTGCCATCCATCTCCATCCTCTGACAAACAGAGGCTAGGGACACCATTCTTACCCATCCTCGCTAATAGCCATTTATGGACTTAGCCACCATGAATTTATCCAGTTCCCTTTTAAACATTGTCATAGTCCTAGCCTTCACAACCTCCTCAGGCAAGGAGTTCCACAAGTTGACTGTGCGCTGCATGAAGAAGAACTTCCTTTTATTTGTTTTAAACCTGCTGCCTATTAATTTCATTTGGTGACCCCTAGTTCTTGTATTATGGGAATAAGTAAATAACTTTTCCTTATCCACTTTCTCAACATCACTCATGATTTTATATACCTCTATCATGTCCCCCCTTAGTCTTCTCTTTTCCAAACTGAAGAGTCCTAGCCTCTTTAATCTTTCCTCATATGGGACCCTCTCTAAACCCCTAATCATTTTAGTTGCTCTTTTCTGAACCTTTTCTAGTGCTAGAATATCTTTTTTGAGGTGAGGAGACCATATCTGTACACAGTATTCGAGATGTGGGCGTACCATGGACTTATATAAGGGCAATAATATATTCTCAGCCTTATTCTCTATCCCCTTTTTAATGATTCCTAACATCCTGTTTGCTTTTTGACCACCTCTGCACACTGCGTGGGCATCTTTAGAGAACTATCACGATAACTCCAAGATCTTTTTCTTGGGAACTGGAAGGAACTGGAGGAACTGGAGAAAGGACAAAAGAAGCAAGAGAGGAAGAGAAAGGAGGGATGGATGGAGGAAAGGTGAAACAAAAAGGACAAACCCTAAGGTCCTCAGTGATTCTACGGGACAAGATCCCAGGTTTGGAATAAAATTCTGCCTCCTTAAGATCATGTTTTCCATGAATTCAACTGTCACCAGATGGATCAGACTGAACAGTTTCAAACTTCGAGGAGACTCTTACCTTCTAAACAGGGTCGGCTGTTTTCAAGTAAAATCACTAAAGGGAAGGAGAAAACTCGAAAGAGGTTCCTCCTGGCGCTCAGGTGCAGGAACCCCAATACTCCCCAGTCCTCAAAGAGACCTGGAGAAGGAGACTTGCTGAAGCAAAGCCACAGGGTCTCTGAGGTTTCCCTGGCCCCTCGCCCTGTCCTGCTTGGCTGATGTCAGCATCTCTCTGTGAGGTCACCACCTCCCCACCACCTTTGACCAATAGTCTGAGGTCCTGCAAAGGCCTTTGTGATGTCACTGCCACACCCCTCCCTTGCTGGGCTAATGTCCTGCCCTGGCCAGGCACTTTGGAGGTTTGAGCTACTCCCTGTGGATCACCCCACTCAAGGAGCATTCGTTCTAGGAAGCAAGCCGGCTAGACAGGAAAACATCGGACGCTGCTGCTCCCAATGCTACATTCAGTTCTAAAGAAATTTGTCGACTTTATGGCCAGAAGAGACCATTAGAGCATCTAATCTGACCCCTACATATCACAGGCCTCCTGTATGACACACTAGCTACTTTTGGGGTAAACACATTCCAGAAAGGCATCTAGTCTTCATGAAATGACGTCACGAGACGGAGAATCCACCACTTTCCTTGGTAACTTGTTCCTGTGGTGAATCATCCTCGCTGTTGAATATTTGTGCCTTAATTGTAATATGAATTTGTCTCTTTTCACCTTCGGACCCTGCGAGGTGGGAGTGTGCCAGACCTTGGGCTGCAGCCCTAGACGGAACTTCTACATGACAATTAAACAGCCCCACAGCCTGAGCCGTGTGAGCCCAAGTCAGTGGTACAGGCCAGCCACCGGTGTGTAACAAGTTTGCGTGGAGAATTTGCGGCAAAACTGGGAACTGAACCCAGATTGTTTCAATTCTTGCCTCCCCCCTTAACCGCAAGCCCAGCGTGTGTGTGTACAGCATTGTTTTGGTCTGTGTTTGCCTTGTATTGGCTTCCAAGGAGGCTGTGGAATTTCTTTCATTGGAGGTTTTAAGACCAGGTTAGAATCGCCAGTCTGCGAATGTCTAGGGATACTTGGTCCTGCCTCAGCACAGCGGGCTGGAGTAGATGACTTCTCAAGATCCCTTCCAGGCCTACATTGAAATAATTCTCTTTTGTGCTGCGTCATGTTCTATGCTGAGCTGTTTTGCATGGTGCCATTTGGAACTGTGACCGCACCATGTCGTGTAGCAGTTTTATGGTGAATTGTTTTGCCTCAGCTTGTTTTCCATTGTGTACTTTTGTCCTAGGATGTCATAGTTCGCATCGTGTTGCTTTCTTTTCCTTTGTATTGTCATTTTATGCTGTGGAGTGTAGGTTGTGTTTTTTTTTCCCCTGAATTTGCCTGACATTATGTTGTGGTGAGTTTTATTCTGTATGTTGTGTTTTTATATGTATATATTGCATAGCATCCTAGAAATGTAGGGCTAGATAGGACCTCAAGATGTCATCAAGTCCAGCTTTCTCTGCTGAGGCAGGACCAAGTATATGTAGATTATCTCTGACAGAGCATTGTCCTATTTGTTCTTAAAAACTTCCAGGTAAGAGACTCCCCAGCCCCTTGTAAGACTGTTCCAGAGCTGAACTGCCTTAGCTCTGGGGACACCCACACAGATTTTAGTGGTGAGCAGCTCTGGAGAGAGGAGACCCCAGTGAGTGGGCAGTTGGATAAAGAGACTAAAGTTGGGAGGAGAAACATTGACGTGTCCAAGGTCACCCAGGCTGTCTGTGACCGAGCTAGAAATAGGTTCTAGTGCCACCGTACTGCTGTTTCTGAAGGTCTCTGCCACACTGCTGTTTTAGGCACTGGTGCAAACCCTTAGTATAGACAGAATTTACATTAGTGCACTCTGGCACTGGTGCACCATGTCCCAGTGTAAACGCTTCAGGCATTGTAACAGCATTGTAACAGCATTAACATGGAATCACAGACAGTCCTCTTGGGTCATCCCATATATCTCACCATGCAGGTGAGCTCACCTTTGTGACAGGTGGTCCCTTACTCCAGGGTTCCCAATTTTTCTTTCTGAGCCTCCCCACCCCCCACCCCCACACACGCTATAAAAACTCCACTGCCCATGTGGGCCACAATAACTAGTTTTCTGCATATAAAATCCAGGGCTGGCGTTAGAGGTAGCAAGCAGGGCAACTGCCTGCGGCCCCATGCCACAGGGGCCCCCGCAAAGCTACATTGCTTAGGCTTTGGCTTCAGCCCTGGTGATGGGGCTCAGGGCCCTGGACTTCAGCCCCCTGCGCTGGGACTTCAGCTTTCTGCCCTGGGACTCAGTGAGTCTAATGCCGGCTTTGCTTGGCAGCCCCCTGAAAGCTGCTCACGGCCCCCCAGGGGGGCCCTGGTTGAGAACCACTGCCTTACAGCACGAATCACAGCAATGTTCAAGTTACTGCCAGTCCGTCACTTCCTTAGGTCAATTAAATCTTAGATCTTCCAACAAAGACACTTGTAGCCAGTCCTGTCATAACCTGTATTAAGACTTATTTAAAAGGAAACGAGAGTTGTTAACAAAGTTAAAGCAGGTAATCCTATAGATGCAGATGAGTTGCAGTCTTAAATTTCAAAGGTAATAGAAGCTTCTGTAATAAGCAAGCTCTACATATTCTTTAGGACTAACCCAGGCTAAGCAGCTGGGGATCTCTTGCTTATGCCTAGAAACTTTGCCCCCCCCCCCGCCGAGTCCAGGCAGCATACAGACAATCAGTTCCTTCTCTATGGGGTATTTCATCCCCTTCCTACCATGTGCTCTGAGCAGGAAACTCAGCTAATGGGAAGTGAAGAGCACAACAACAGTCTTGTGTCCTTGTTAACATCCATAATAGTCTCTCTGGTGTTGATGGACCTTTCCTGCCAGGCATTCTGTTGCCAATCAGCACTTCACATAGGTAAAGTCTCTCTCCTGTCTGGTGATTTACAGAGCCACAGAGGCTCACAATGCAACTAGTCAGATGTTAACTCAGGCAGCAACTTACAAGCATTCAATAAAGTCTAAACACAAAACACATTCTTATGTTCACAGTCTGTATGAGGAGTATCTACTCATTTCGACTCACTGGGAGCCACAGAAAGAAACAAGGTGTGCTGAGGCAAGAAGGCCCAATCTCAGAGCCCCAGGGTCACGCTTCCCAAAAGCTAAAACTAGGCCCAGCCCATGAAAGGGGCACTCCCAGGAGAGACTGTATAAAGGCTGGAGCATCAAATAACTTAGTTAATCTGAGAGAGCTGCCTTGGGGACAATGACAATGACAGGAGAAACCCCAGAGTGACTTCTTTGATTCTGCTCATCTCTGGCCTTTGGTTCATAGAATCACAGAACTGGAAGGGACCTTGAGAGGTAGCTAGTCAGTCCCCTGCTCTCAAGGCAGGATGAAGTATTATCTAGACCAGGAGTGGCCAACCTGAGCCTGAGAAAGAGCCAGAATTTACCAATATACATTGCTAAAGAATCATCAGCTCCACCCCTGCGCCCAGTGCCTCCCACCCATGGGAAGCCACACTAATCAGCACCCCCCCCTCCTCGCACTCCCGATCAGCTGTTCATGCTATGCAAGACACTCGGGGCGGGGACAGAGGGGATGGGCGTGGGCACTGCAGGCTCAGGGAAGGGGTGGGAAGGGGTGGAGTGGGGGCAGGGCCTGTAGCTGAGTAGTGAGCACACCCAGCACATTGGAAAGTTGGTGCCTGTAGCACCAGCCCGGCGTTGGTGCCTGTACAAGGAGCAGCGTATTAAATTCTAAAGAGCCACATGTTGGCCACCCCTGATCTAGACCATCCCTGAGAGGTATTTGTCCAGCCTGCTCTTAAAAATCCCCAATGATGGAGATTCCACAACCTCCTAGGCAATTTATTCCAGTGCTTAACCACCCTGACAGGAGTTTTCCTAATGTCAACCTAAACCTTCCTTGCTGCAATTTAAGCCCATTGCTTCTTGTCCTGTCCTCAGAGGTTAAGAACAATGTTTCTCCTTCCTCCTTGAAATGAACTTTTATGTACTTGAAAGCTGATCATATCTTCTCCTGACTAAACAAACACAATTTTTCAGTCTTCCCTCATAGGTGATGTTTTCTAGACCTTTAATCATTTTATTGCTCTTCTCTGGACTTTCTCCAATTTTCCACATCTTTCCTGAAATGTGGCACCCAGAACTGGACACATTACTCCAGTTGAGGCCTAATCAGTGCAGAGTAGAGCGGAAGAATTACTTCTCATGTCTTGCTTACAATACTCCTGCTAATACATCTCAGGATTATACTTGGGTTTTTCCAACAGTGTAACACTGTTGACTCATATTTAGCTTGTGATCCACTGTGACTCCCAGATCCGTTTCTGCTGTGCTCCTTCCTAGGCAGTCATTTCCTGTCTTGTATGTGT
Organism: Mauremys reevesii; assembly: GCF_016161935.1. Taxonomy (NCBI): domain Eukaryota; kingdom Metazoa; phylum Chordata; order Testudines; family Geoemydidae; genus Mauremys; species Mauremys reevesii. The sequence continues at coordinate 40,943 of NW_024100806.1, read as the reverse complement.
GCAACTGATTGTTCCTTCCTAAGTGGACTACTTTGGATTTGTCCTCATTGAATTTCATCCTATATTCTCCAGTTTGTCCAGATCATTTTGAATTGTAATTCTAGCCTCCAAAGCACTTGCAGCCCCTCCCAGCTTGGTATCATCTACAAACGGTATAAGTGTAACAGAGAGACTCTGCTACTGGGACAGTTTCACTATGTCTAGGAGGTTACACCCTGGTGGGAGGGCTAAGCCTGGACTGGAATAAGGTCATTTTGTGCTACACAGTGTGGCAGAACCTAGAATGTCCATTACCAGGGAAAAATGCTGGGGGGAATTGACATGTGGAAAGGACAGAAACCCTGTCTGAATTCTCTCACATTGCCCTTCTTGCCCTGGCAGGCTACAGAATAATGTCCATCTTTCACCTAAATCATCCCCTCCTCCCAGTAGGAAGGAAACGGCTGCAAAGGAGCTGGCTCAGGTAAGGGATAATCAGGGAGCTGGTGGTGGGATCTGCTTGGAGGCAGACGAGAAGTAAATGTATAGGAGGGTGGGAGCTGCTAGAGGTAGTGGGAGGAAGGAACTGTCTAGGGTGTGGAATGGGAGGAAAGGATGTGACAAACCTGCTGAGACTTGTGTACTCTAGGGTGTGATGGGCTGTCACCCCGGGGGTGCAGTGTGGGGGGCTTCTGGGAAACACTGTCCCTCTAACCCTCAAACTGGGTTGGCCCTTCTCACACTGCCAGCCTCTCCAGGCCCTGTTATTACCCAACAGGACAGCAGGTGGCACCACACATCCAACTAAGCTACCTGAGTGCTTTACCTAAGCCACTCAAAGACAGATAGAAGACAAAGCCAATTTCCCAGCCATAAGTGGTAGCAAACAGATCAAAGCAGATTACTTAACAAATAACCAAAAACTCAAACTAAGCTTAACATACTATCTGGATAGAATTTGAATTAGCAGTTTCTCACCTGACTGATGATACAAGCAGTCCACCAAGTTTCCATACACAAGCTAAAAATCCCTTTACCCTGGGACCAGCAGTTCCCCAGTTCAGTCTTTCTTCCTCAGGTGTTTCCAGGAGTTCTCTTGTGTGGGGAATGAGGCCAGAAATGATGTCACACTCCACCTTATGTAGCTTTTCCATATTGCGGGAACCATTTGTTCCAAACTTGTTTCCCAGTCAGTTTGTGGAAAAATACAGGTACAAAAATGGAGTTCGTTGTCATGTGGTCTGCTCACATGCCCTAGCATGCCCTGCTGAGTCATAGTAGCCATGGCTCATAGGCTAGCTGAAAAATTCACAAGAGGGCTAAGCTCTTCCACGGTCCATTGTCTTTCTTGATGAGCCATGAACACTGTCTGGCTTCTTTGTTGTACCTGAAAGGCTTGTTGTGAGTGTTACCCAGAGTAAACACATTTGAAATACAGATACAGAGTCAATATCCATAACTTCAGTTACAGACATGATACATGCACACAAATAGGACAGTCATATTCAGCAAATCATAACTTTTCCAATGACACTGAACATGACGCATCTTGCACAAAATGCAACATAATTATGTCCTAATCATTTTATAATCATACCACTATGCTGAATGTGTTGTGTAGTGTCAGGGCCTAATTTCAAAGCACAGGAGTTGGGAATGGAACTTCCATTCTTTGTGGAACAGGAAATAACCCTCCAGCCAGGGCTGGGAAAACTTCCCGGACTCCCAGTGCTGGAGCCTGAATCTTCTGACACTTCATTAGTTACCACGAACCCCAATCTTTGTGGCAACTGCAAACTTTATCAATGATGATTTTATATTCTCTTCCAGGTCATTGATAAGAATGTTAAATAGCACAGGGCCAGAACCAATCCTTGTAGGAACCCCCTAGAAAGAAATCTACTCAAGCATGGTTCCCCATTTACAATCATAGTTTTTAATCTGTTTAATGTATGCTGTGTTTATTTTGTTTCTTTCTAGTTTTCTAGTCAAAATATTGTGCTGAACCAAGTCATATGCCTTACAGAAGTCTAGGTAATGTTTTCACCTCTTAGCTCATCAATACTATTAGCTGCAACCAAACTTTTGATCTCACCCAATAAGGATATCCAGTTAGATTGATTGGATCTGTTGTCTCTGAACCTTTGTTAATTGGTACTAATTATATTACCCTCCTTTAGCTCTTTATTAATTAAATCCATATTCGCTGCTCTATTATCTTGCCCTGTATCGGACTAACACTCTTGTAATTAGCTGGGTCATCTCTTTTACACTTTTTAAATATTGGCACAGCATTAGCTTTTCAGTCTTCTGGAATTTCCCCATTGGTCCAAGTCCTAATTAAAATCAACATTAACAGTCCTCCACCAGGTCTTTCAAAACTCTTAATACAAGTTATCTGGACCTGCTTATTTAAACATGTCTAACTGTAATAGCTGCTGTTTAACATCTTCGTGAGTTATTGTTGGGATGGAAAGACTGTCGTTGTCAACGTCTTATATGATTAAATCATCTGTTTTCTCCAACTCCAGGAGTGAAATATTTATTGAACACTTTTACCTCTTCTGTATTATTTTTGATAATACTGCCATTTCCATCTAGTAATTTACCACTACCATTGTTAGGGATTAATTTTGTACTTAATATACTTTTTTAAAACTTCCTTCTTATTTTCATTAAGTGGTCATTGATTCCTGATAGCTTCCCTTACCAATTTTCTACAATTCTGACTTTCTAACTTATATTCTTTACTGTTGACTTCCCTTTCTTCCATATATTTTATTTGGAGATTCCTACCAGGAGCCACCAGCAGGGTCAGAGATAGCCCCATCTCCTATACCACGCCCTGGCTAGTAGCTATGTGATAAATGTGATGACTCTGCCTCTGTCTGTCAGCTGGGAGACACAAAGGTTCTCTCTTTCCACCCTCTAATGCCTCCTGGCTGCTCTAAGCAAGGTGGGGTGGGACTCTGTTAACATGTTCCTCCTGGAGCTTCCATTTACCTGGTGCTGCTGTTCCATGAATAGTGGGGTTGTGAGTGGGGCAGCAGGTACTGAGTGTTGGACTCTTGCTCTTTCAGGGGCCGGTGACCTCTGAGGAGGTGGCTGTGTATTTCACCAGGGAAGAGTGGGTTCTGCTGGACCCCACTCAGAGAGCCCTCTACAGGGATGTCATGCAGGAGAACTATGAGATGGTGGTCTTGCTGGGTAAGGAGTCCTGTCGCCTGGGTTATTAGAAGCTGTGGGGTCTCTAAAGAACATGAGTAGTAATAACTGTATACCTTTATTCATCATACAAGTTTTGCAGGTTTCCTTGCCCCCCTTTTTTTGCCTTTTCTCCCACACGCTAGTATCATTTTTGGACATGTGCCTTTTTGGTGCCGTCAGTCATTTTAAAATTGGATTTAATATATCCTTATTGGCTATATTAATCACTGTAGCTTTCATGCCTTTTCCTCATTTTAAGAGGAAAATATGCCTCCTGTAAATTCAAAATTGAGTAAATATGTGTATGACTCATGCATGGTTTGTGTGACAGTGAGATGAGCTCTTTTAGGAGAGCGTGTAATGTTGCCATTCAGGATCCCATGGGTGAAGGGATAAGAGAGTCGTGGGAGGGGCGGAGAAGAGGGGGGAGTAGATAATTCTGGGGTGCCAGGACATGGGGAGGGTGTGTGCAGGGTTAGAGCTAAGAAGCAGCAGGGAGGTAGGAGGTAGTGAGAGATGAGGAGAAAATACAAGAAGCTCCCAAGGTGCCAGGAAGTGGTGCCGGCTGAGAGTAATGGGAAGAAGGGGAGGGGAGTGTGGAGGAAGGGCACCCGGGAAGTGGGCTGGGTGGGTCATTGGGAGGGAGGAGAGGTTTGGAAATCTAGAGGTGTGGGGGATCCCAGATCTTTAAGCCTCAATCCCTACTGAAGCCTTGTTGCTTTAGAGCCTACACTCCAGTTTTATTTCTGTTCAGTTTCACTTCTTTTTACATTTCCCCCCCCAAATATCATTATTTTAACATTTGACCTCCCTCTCCCACTCATAACCCCTCTCCCCATATAACCTCCCCATGTCTATGCTCAGTGACCCTGGCCACTGATCCTGAGTCCTTGCTGCATTCCTCCCTGTGACGATGCGGTTCTGGCGGGACCCAACGGAGAGTGCCAAATCAGGACCAATTGCTCAAACAGGGCAGTCACAGCCCTAGGCTGGGGTTTTTCCACCTCTAAGGCAAACCAAACCAGCCAGACAAAGAGGACTTTGGTTTCACCCACTGTCTAACCACAAGTCACACAAGCAATTCCCTTAGACACTCCAGTCTCCCAGTATCACCACCAGTGCCACTCGTCCTGGGGATGAATGGTTATGAAAACCAACACCCCAATAAAAGAAAACAGTTCTCTCGATCCCAAAGGACCAAGCCCCAGACCCAGGTCAATATACACATCAGATCTTACCCACAAATCACACTGTTGCCAGTCCTTTAGAATCTAAAATCTAAAGGTTTATTCATAAAGGAAAAAGATAGAGATGAGAGCTAGAATTGGTTAAATGGAATCAATTACATTCAGTAATGGCAAAGTTCTTAGTTCAGGCTTGTAGCAGTGATGGCATAAACTGCAGGTTCAAATCAAGTCTCTGGAGTACATCCCCCGCTGGGATGGGTCATCAGTCCTTTGTGCAGAGCTTCAGTTTGTAGCAAAGTCCCTCCAGAGGTAAGAAGCAGGATTGTAGACCAGATGGAGATGAGGCATCAGCCTTAGATAGGCTTTTCCAGGTGTAAGAACCTCTTTGTCCTTACTGTGGAAAATTACAGCAAAATGGAGTCTGGAGTCACATGGGCCAGTCCTGCATACTTTGCTGAGTCACAAGGCGTGTCTGCCTTCTCTCCATGGGTCAATTGTGTAGCTGATGGTCCTTAATGGGCCATCAAGCAAGCTGGGCAGAGCTAACACCAACTTGTCTGGGATGTTTCCCAGAAGCACAGCACCAACTTGAAATACAGACAGTATAGAGCCAATATACATAACTTCAACTAAAAATGACACATGCACACAGACAGCATAGTCATAACCAGCTACCCATAACCTGGTCTTAGACACCTTATATGACCCCCTTTACCTAAGATTTGGTGCCACTACAGGACCTTGGTTGCAAACCATGTTCTATATGGTCCCAGTTTATACCAATAACGTCACACTCCCTCCCATAGCAGGGCCGCTACCCAGGCACAAATGGGCACTTTGTTGATGATGTCACTGGGTGGTTGTGTAGCCCGTACAATTGTTACACCTATAAGATTACATATTACGAAGCCCTTCACACCACTCGGGCTTATCTCTATACACCCATACAGTCTCTTCCCCAGTGTTCCCTTCCCAGCTCTGATGCTGCAGAGCATTTACCCCCGTCCTCCTTTCCAGCCTTGCCTGTGTCCCTGTTCCTGTTCCCCCCACTTAATAAACATGATTCCAATTTCCCTTCCCCCTCCTGTTTGACCCCAGTTTATATAGTCATATTGCCAGCTACACCTAGCACGACTGATTGTACAGAAGAGAGAAACAATTAGAGAACCAGACAGATAAACAACAGAAAAGTGAGGGCCATAAAGATAGAACAATACAGAAATGAGAGTTTCGCAGTCAGAGCCATTGATAAGTGATTTCTTGCCAGACAGGATGCTGTCAAACTAAGTTTCTTTTATCCATCTTAAGATCTGTTTCTTTATCTGGTGGTGATGGGCATCATACAGACAGGATCGTCTTCCTAACAGCCTAATAACACCTTATTTCAGTGTGACTGGTTTGGGATGAGAGGATGTGACCCTTCACTTCCCAGCTAATGGCTGCCCCTGCTGCTTAGCCAAAGTCCTTAGCCTAAGAAAAAGGCCTCAGCCTATCCTAGTGAGAGAAGACCCATACACAGGCAGACTGAGATTTTAAAGTGCTCTCAGATGAGCTCCAGACCAACAAGTATGCACAGTAATTATTCAGCCAGTATTTTAGGAGAACTGCAATGTTAGAGAGAATCATGAACTGCTCAGAGACAATTAATGCAGAGAAGCAGCAAAATCCATCAAACATATAAGTGGTTATGACTTATTTACTTGGTCTTAAAGAGAACAACAAGGACCTGAGTCTGCTCCTGTCAATAACCCCTGCTCAGCCAATCAGGGTAGAGAATGAGGAGGGGAGGCTGAGGTCTCACCAGAGAGATAAAGGATGGCCCAGGTCACTGGCGGGGATCACTGCCCCAGCACTACTGCAGCCCCTCAGTTTGGGGTGGACCTCCCAAAGTGAGAGCTGCCGAGCACTCCCATAACACACACACACACACACACACACACACACACACACACACACACCCTCTCCTGGGGTTAGGAGGGAACAGGAGAAAGGAGAAAAGAAGCAAGAGAGGAAGAGAAAGGAGGGATGGATGGAGGAAAGGTGAAACAAAAGGACAAACCCGAATGTCCTCAGTGATTCTAAGGGACAAGATCCCAGGTTTGGAATAAAATTCTGCCTCCTTAAGATCATGTTTTCCATGAATTCAACTGTCACCAGATGGATAAGACTGAACAGTTTCAAACCTCGAGGAGGCTCTAACCCGCTAAACAGGGTCGGCTGTTTTCCAGTAAAATCACTAAAGGGAAGGAGAAAACTCGAAAGAGGTTCCTCCTGGCGCTCACGTCCGTGAACCCCAATATTCCCCAGTCCTCAAAGAGACCTGGAGAAGGAGACTTGCTGAAGCAAAGCCACAGGGTCTCTGAGGTTTCCCTGGCCCCTCGCCCCTGTCCTGCCTGGCTGATGTCAGCATCTCTCTGTGAGGTCACCACCTCCCACCACCTTTGGCCAATAGTCTGAGCCCCTGCAAAGGCCTTTGTGATGTCACTGCCACACCCCTCCCTTGCTGGGCTAATGTCCTGCCCCTGGCCAGGCACTTTGAAGGTTTGAGCTACTCCTGTGGATCACCCCACTCAAGGAGCATTCGTTCTAGGAAGCAAGCCGGCTAGACAGGAAAACATCAGACGCTGCTGCTCCCAATGCTACATTCAGTTTTAAAGAAATTAGTCAACTTCATTGCCAGAAGAGACCATTAGAGCATCTAATCTGACCCCTGCATATCACAGGCCTCCTGTATGACACACTAGCTACTTTTGGGGTAAACACATTCAAGAAAGGTATCTAGTCTTCATGAAATGACGTCACGAGACGGAGAATCCACCACTTTCCTTGGTAGCTTGTTCCTGTGGTGAATCATCCTCGCTGTTGAATATTTGTGCCTTAATTGTAATATGAATTTGTCTCTTTCCACCTTCCCGCCATTGGGTTTTTTTATGCCTTTGTCTGCTACATTAAAGAGACCTTTCATAGCCAATCTTTCCTCTCAGTAAGGCACTTCAACATTTCAATGAAGTGACCTTTCAATCTTCTTTTGAGAAGCTAAACAGGTTGAGCTCTTTCAATAGCTCACTAGAAGGCATTTTTCTCCAGCCCTCAGAACATTTGGTGGCTCTTTGCTGCCTCAACTCCAATTTCACACCATCTTTTTCAAATGAGGACACCAAAACTGGAGGCAGTATTCCAGTATCAGTCTCACTGATACCATGTCACCTCCTGTGACGTTATTGACATAATCTGTAACTGTATAGATCACCGTTGCCACCACTGTTCTATATTTGCAGCCAATATTGTATAAAGGTGGTCACATAAAGGGTCTATGGAGAGGTTATGATTGGCTGATTATAATTATGCTATCTCTAGATATGTATCATTTTTGTAGTTGACATTATGAATATTGACTCTATGCTGCCTGTATTTCCAACTTGTGCTATGCTTCTGGGAACACCCCAGCCAGACAAATTGGTGTCAGCTCTGCCTAGCCTGCTTGATGGCCCATTAAGGACCATCAGCTACACAATTGACCCATTTAGCGAAGGCAGATATGCCTTGTGGCTCAGCAAGGTGTGCAGGGACCTGCCTATGGACAGAACTCTAAGGTTTTCGATGTCACGTGCTGGATAGAGTGTCCTTGGGACAAAGAAAGGAAAGACCACATGGCAGAGACTATAAAGACTGATGCCTCATCTCCATCTTGTCTTCAGTCCTGCTTCCTACCTCTGGAGGACTTTGCTACAAACTGAAGCTCTGTACAAAGGACTGAATGGCCCATCCCAGTTGTGGATGTACTCCAGAGACTTGATTTGAACCTGCAGTTTATTCCATCACTGCTACAAGCCTGAACCAAGAACAAATTACAGCATGGTTTTACGAAAGGTAGATCGTGCCAAACCAACCTGATCTCCTTCTTTGTGAAAGTAACAGATTTTTAGACAAGGGAAATGCGGTGGATCTAATATATCTTGATTTCAGTAAGGCAGTTGATACGGTACCGCATGGGAATTACTGGTTAAATTGGAAAAGATTGGTATTGAAATGAAAATCCAGAGTTGGATAAGGAGCTGGTTAAAGGGAGACTGCAGAGGGTCGTATTGAAGGGTGAACTGTCGGGTTGGAGGGTTACCAGTGGAGTTCCTCAAGGTTCGGTTTTGGGTCCGATTTTATTCAATCTATTTATCGCTGACCTCGGAACCAAAAGTAGGAGTGGGCTGATAAAGTTTGCGGATGACACAAAGTTGGGAGGTATTGCCAATTCGGAAAAGGATCAGGATATCCTCCAGGGAGATTTGGATGACCTTGTAAACTGGAGTATTAGTAACAGGATGAAATACAATTGTGAAAAGTGTAAGGTTATGCATTTAGGGATGACTAACAAGAACTTTAGTTATAAGCTGGGGACGCACCAGTTGGAAGTAACGGAGGAGGAGAAGGACCTAGGAGTCCTGGTTGATCGTAGGATGACTATGAGTAGGCAATGTGATGTGGCCGTTAAAAAAGCTAATGCAGTCTTGGGATGCATTAGGCGAGGTATTTCTAGTAGAGATAAGGAGGTGCTAGTCCCGTTATATAAGGCGTTGGTGAGACCTCATTTGGAGTATTGTGTGCAGTTTTGGTCTCCCATGTTTAAGAAGGATGAATTCAAACTGGAACGGGTACAAAGAAGGGCCACCAGAATGATCCGAGGAATGGAAAGCCTGTCGTACAAAGGAGACTTGAGGAGCTCGGTTTATTTTCCTTAACCAAAAGAAGGATAAGAGGAGATATGTTTGCACTCTTTAAATATATCAGAGGGATAAATACCAGGGAAGGAGAGGAATTATTTCAACTCAGTGCTAATGTGGACATGAGGACAAACGGATATAAATTGTCAGTCAGGAAATTTAGGCTTGAAATTAGACGAAGGTTTCTAACCATCAGAGGAGTGCAATTCTGGAACAGCCTGCCGAAGGAAACAGTGGGGGCGAAGGACCTCCATGACTTTAAGATTAAGCTAGATAAGTTTATGGAGGAGATGGTATGATAGGATAACGGGCTTAGTCAATAGGTCAATTAAGTGACACACTGGTAATTAGTACAATGGGTCAATGATAGGATATTGTTAGCCTTTTTCCAGAGGGTATGGCTGGAGAGTCTTGCCCGCATGCTCGGGGTTGACCTGACCGCCATATTTGGGGTCAGGAAGGAATTTTCCTCCAGGGTAGATTGGCAGTGGCCCTGGAGGTGGTTCGCCTTCCTCCGAAGCAAGGGGCAGGGTCACTTAAGGAGTGGGTGGATCGGCTTATGTGGCCTGCATCTTGCAGGATGTCAGACTAGATGATCATAATGGTCCCTTCTGATCTTGAATTCTATGATTCTATGATTCTATGAACTTTGCCAAAGTACAAGTTTTGCCCAGGGCACCATTTCCCCTAACGCTGGTCCTTGGTAACATTTCTTGATGGGGGGGGGGAGGGGAGAGAGACGAGGCGTTTTCTCTCTGTTTCTTTCCTCTCCATTTTCTGCTCCTTCCTTCAATTCCAGAAACCTCCCTTGTGTTTCAGACTGTGTGCAGTGACACCCTCCCTACCCCAGGACTATGGAGCCTTTGGAGCAGAAAGATCCTAGGAGCTAAGGATGAATCCAGGGGTGAGTAGCTGGCAGGAAGGAGTCCTAGCAACTCTTCTGGGAGTGCAGGGGAGGAATGACTCCCCCTTCTCTACATTCTCCCCATGGGGCTCTGGGGAGCAGGTAAGATTGTCTGATAAATTCCATCCAACATTCCCCTTTGATCCAAGCCGAGAGACATCTCAGCTCTGCACGATCCCCTTGGCAGCACCAAACAAGGGATGTTTTCCACTGCCCAGGAGACCCAGCCAGGGACTGATGTGCTGGAGATATGTTGGGAAAAGGGACTGTCTGAATTGCCAAGGCAGGAAGCAAACAATCTACAGCAACATCATTAACCACAAACCATGCTCCAGCCAAAAGGGAAATGGGCAGGAATTCTTGCTGTTCAGCCATGGCCACACATACAGAGCTGCACAGCAGTAAGGGTGCTGGGCAAGCTGGTCTGAGCGAACAATTGGAAATGATCCTTCAGTGAGAACAGAACCAGAGTGTAGACAGGCCCCAGTGTTAACTGGTTGAGGCTGAGGCTTTAGGAAGCTGGCCTACAATACTATAGGGATCTTTCTGTGGAGGTTTGATTCTTGCCAGCTAGGGGAAGCTGGTGTGTGGTGTCTTTGTGGCTGCACTTTCAGTGATGCAGGTTTCTCTATCCCATTGTTCCAGGGTCATCCTACTAGACTGCCAGCTGCTTTTCAGCTGCAGTGTGGAGACTGTTTGTGTGTGTGGAGAGACAGTGTGTGTGTGTGTTGGGGAAGAGTGAGTGTGTTGTGGTAGGTAGGAGCGGATCATTATTATCCCTACTTGAAAGAGGAGACGCTCAGGCTGAGAAAGGAGAACTGACTTGTCTTAGGTCACACAGCCAGTCATTGGCAGAATTGGGAATAGGACCCCAGAGCCCTGATTTTCATATTAACCATCAGATCTTGAATTTCATACATTGAATGACCTCAATAAAGTGCTCTCAGATGAGCTCCAGAGGAACAAGTATGCACAGTAATTATTCAGCCAGTGTTTTAGGAGAACTGCAATGTTAGAGAGAATCATGAACTGCTCAGAGACAATTAATGCAGAGAAGCAGCAAAATCCATCAAACATATAAGTGGTTATGGCTTATTTACTTGGTCTTAAAAGAGAACAAAAGGCCTTGAGTCTCCTCCTGTTAATAACCCCTGCTCAGCCAATCAGCATAGAGACTGAGGAGGGGAGGCTGAGGTCTCACCAGAGAGCTAAAGGATGGCACAGGTCACTGGCGGGGATCACTGCCTCAGCACTACTGCAGCTCCACAGTTTTGGGTGGACCTCCCACAGTGAGAGCTGCCGAGCACTCCCCATAACACACACACACACCTCCTGGTGTTGGGAGGAACAGAAGAAAGGACAAAAGAAGCAAGGGAGGACGAGAAAGGAGGAAGGGATGGATGGAGGAAAAGTTGAAACAAAAAGGACAAACCCTAATGTCCCCAGTGATTCTAAGGGACAAAATCCCAGGTGTGGAATAAAATTCTGCCTCCTTAAGATCATGTTTTCCATGAATTCAACTGTCACCAGAATGATCAGACCGAACAGTTTCAAACCTCGAGGAGGCTCTAACCCTCTAAACAGGGACATCTGTTTTCTAGTAAAATCACTAAAAGGAAGGAGAAAACTCAAAAGTGGTTCCTCCTGGCGCTCACGTCCGTGAACCCGAATACTCTCAGTCCTCAAAGAGAGACCTGGAGAAGGAGACTTGCTGAAGCAAAGCCACAGGGTCTCTGAGGTTTCCCTGGCCCCTCGCCCCTGTCCTGCCTGGCTGATGTCAGCATCTCTCTGTGAGGTCACCACCTCCCCACCACCTTTGGCCAATAGTCTGAGGTCCTGCCAAAGGCCTTTGTGATGTCACTGCCACACCCCTCCCTTGCTGGGCTAATGTCCTGCCCCTGGCCAGGCACTTTGGAGGTTTGAGCTACTCCCTGTGGATCACCCCACTCAAGGAGCGCTCATTCTAGGAAGCAAGCCGGCTAGAGGAAAACATCAGACGCTGCTCCCAATGCTACACTTAGTTTTCAGAAATTAGTTGACTTTATGGCCAGAAGAGACCATTAGAGCATCTAATCTGACCCTGCATATCACAGGCCTCCTGTATGACACAAGAGCTACTTTGGGGTAAACACATTCCAGAAAGGCATCTAGTCTTCATGAAATGACATCACGAGATGGAGAATGCACCAATTTCCTTGGTAGCTTGTTCCTGTGGTGAATCATCCTCACTGTTGAATATTTGTGCCTTAATTGTAATATGAATTTGTCTCTTTTCACCTTCCAGCCATTGGGTTTTTTAATGCCTTTCTCTGCTACATTAAAGAACCCTTTAATAGTCAATCTTTTCTCTCCATTAAGGCACTTCAACGTTTCAATGAAGTCACCTTTCAATCTTCATTTGAGAAGCTAAACAGGTTGAGCTCTTTCAATAGCTCACTAGAAGGCATTTTCTCCAGCCCTCAGAATATTTGGTGGCTCTTTGCTGCCTCAACTCCAATTTCACACCATCTTTTTCAAATGAGGACACCAAAACTGGAGGCAGTATTCCAGTATCAGTCTCACTGATACCATGTCACCTCCTGTGACGTTCTTGACATAATCTGTAACTGTATAGATCACCGTTTCACCACTGTTCTATATTTGCAGCCAATATTATATAAAGGTGGTCACATAAAGGGTCTATGGAGAGGTTATGATTGGCTGATTATAATTATGCTATCTCTAGATATGTATCATTTTCTGGTTGACATTATAAATATTGGCTCTATGATGCCTGTATTTCAAACTTGTGCTATGCTTCTGGGAACACCCCAGCCAGACAAATTGGTGTCAGCTCTGCCTAGCCTGCTTGATGGCCCATTAAGGACCATCAGCTATACAATTGACCCATTGAGAGAAGGCAGATATGCATTGTGGCTCAACAAGGTGTGCAGGGACCTGCCTATGGACAGAACTCTAAGGTTTTTCTATGTCGCGTGCTGGATAGAGTGTCCTTGGGACAAAGAAAGCAAAGACCACATGGCAGAGACTATAAAAGACTGATGCCTCATCTCCATCTTGTCTTCAGTCCTGCTTCCTACCTCTGGAGGACTTGGCTACAAACTGAAGCTCTGTACAAAGGACTGAATGGCCCATCCTAGTTGTGGATGTACTCCAGAGACTTGATTTGAACCTGCAATTTATTCCATCACTGCTACAAGCCTGAACCAAGAACTTTGCCAAAGTACAAGGTTTGCCCAGGGCTCCGGGTCCCCTAACGCTGGGCCGTGGGACCACCCTGCCCGGCCCCGCGTTCCTCCCCGGCCGCCCGGCTCGGGCTCGGGCTCGGGCACCCGGGCCGGCCCAGCGTTCCTCCCGGCCGCCCGGCTCGGGGTCGGGCTCAGCGCCCTGGCCGGCCCTGCCTTCCTCCCGGCCGCCCGGCTCAGGCTCGGGCTCCGCTGCGGCGCCCTGGCTGGCCCGCGTCCCTCCCGGCCACCTGGCTCGGGCTCGGGCTCCAACCGCGGCGCCCTGCCCGGCCCGCAGCCCTCCCGACCGCCGCAGCCCGGCTCCGGGCGCGGGGCAGGAATCGCGACCGATACTTACCCAGATGCTGGGGTCCGGGCGCAGTGGCGGCCTTGGCTGCCCGGCTCCGGCTCGGCTCCGGGCTCTGGCAGTGTTGGAGGTGGTGGGAGGATACTGGATCCTTATAAATGGAGAGCCTGCTCTTCCTTTCAGTAGCACAGACCTGGATTGACTGTCCTGTGATAAATCAGCCATTCTTTCTCATTCTATGAGCAGAACACAGCAGATGACAGCCTGTTGCTTATTCAGCTTACAGCAAAGGGGACACAGGTCGCTTCAATTCCCAGACTCTGCCTCTCATTCATCTACCCAGTTGGGTGTGTGAAAGCTAAATGAGCTGGTATTCCAAACTCCCAGAAAGGCAGTGGAGGAAAGAAAGTGACCCTTTATAGGCAGCTCAGTTCAGTCCTCGCTGCTGAAGGCAGTACTAATGAAGTGACTTGCACACAGAGAGTCAAAGCAAGGGCTTGGTTAAGGGCAGCTTCACCCCAGATTCCCCCTGAAGTTATGTAGGAGGAAACAAGTGAAGGGTTTTAACACAGTGGGCAGTACCAGACAGCAGGCCACTGTGGGATTAGGGGACGTGAGTGCAGGAGTGAGGAGGTCATAAACAGAGCCAGCAAAGAGTTGATTAACACAGGATAAATTAGTCCAAATTTGCGAAATATATCCCCAAAATGTACAAATGAGCCTGTGAAATCCAGAGACCACGTTTCTGTGGCACTCTCCTTTAGAACTCTTGACAGACACCATTCCCATCTCCTTTGGGCTTTTTTTTTGGTATAAATGTGTGGCTCAGGAAACGCAAGGAGCCAAGTGCAGGACTGAGGTTCAGTCTCTCTGTTGGCCCTGGATATGATGCTTTGGGAGGTGTAAGAGGCTAGGAGACTGTAATAGGCAGGAGAAGATTAGGGGAGATTAGTCTGAGTGAAAAGGAGAGGAAAGGACGGGGCTGGCTTATCAGTACCAAATTATTCTCTGATTTTCAATTTAGTACCATGCACATTCTTCTCAGTTACAACAGACACACTGAATAAACTATGCAAATACACAATAGCTGCATGGACACGAGGTTCTCCTTTGAATTTTATGTATAAAAGGAAGTTACGATCAATGACATGGCTGGAGAAACTTGTCCTCCTAAAACAAAGGAAAGGTCTGCTCCATTTTTTCCTGACACAGGAACAGAACATACTACCAGCTCAGCCCCCTCCCACCCTCCACCCGAATCTTACCACTGATCTGCGGATCAAAGACAGCCTGCTTTTTGCTTTGTTCTCAGCAAACTCCAGGCTGTTGATGTCCGTGAGACGAGCCCTGTATTTATTCATCTGCTCTACGACAATCAACTCCACACAGCTGCACAAAGGAAAAAGAAAGTGGTAAAACGGGAGGATAAAACTCTGGCTGTGTTTGAGCTGGCCATGTCGCCTAAGTGCTGCGCCAATTCTCTTGCTTCGTGGGCTGGAAACGAACAGTGTGGTTGAAATGCCCAAAATGGTACTAGGCAGGAGCTAAACTAGAGGACTAAAGGGAGGGCTCCCAAAGGGCTCCATCAGGAAACAGGTCCTTCCCCTGGAAAGGCAAATACCCACCAAGGTTAGGAAAGCACAGCATGTTCAAATGAAAGGCTGAAAGAATGGCCATTTCGGATATGCTGCGCTATCTAGCTATATCTATTTGTAGACACACACACTTGTGCTTGTTTGCATCCAAGCTGGACAGGCAGTCGCAGGGCAATGACAGTGATTAAGTGTCTGGGGCAGATATTTTGTTTAATACCATCAGTATTGTTTTCTGGAAGAAATCCTTTTAGAGCAGTAATGATACAAGGCGGCGTATATAAGTCAAGTTACAAAGAGACTTCTTCTTACAAGGAACCTTTAGAAGAGTGATTCAAAGTAATTTTCACATCTGTAGGCAGAAGAATTGCTTCTAGGAGAGATTTGAAGGCCAGGCAGGTTCATGTAGTCTGGTCTCCTGCATAGAATTTCATCAAATGATTCCTGCATCCACTATCCATCCTAGGTACTTATCTAACTCCCAGTGCCCTATTATCTGAGCTTCTCACAATCTAACATGTTTATTCTTAAAATTCCAGTTGAAGTCAAAAACATCCCCGAGGGCTCCATTACAAACCCTTCCCACCCACTGGATGAGGATTCCCTATTTACAATTACTTTGGAGATATCAATTAGCCAATTTTCAATCCATTTAATATTTGCGGCACTGAATCTGTATAGTGTTAATTTTTAATCAGGATGACCCAACTGGAATCTAAGTCAACGATGTCAACGTGGTTACCTCTGCCAACCAAACCTGGCATCCAATCAATTTTGACAAGACCTATTTTCCATAAAAAACTGTGTTGACTGGCACTAATTACACTGCCATCCTTCAATTCTTTACTGATTACCTTCCACGTCAGCTTTCCCATGATTTTGCCTGAGACTGATATTGAGCTAACTGGCCTGTAGTTACCCAGATCATCCTGTTAATCCTTTTTAGATACTGGCACATTAGCTTTTGTACAGTCCTCTGGAACTTCCCCATTACTCCAGGATTTGTTAAATATCAACATCAATGGCGGAGAGCTCACTGTTCCGTTCTTTAAAAACTCCTGGGTGCAGGTTATCCAATCCTGCAGTTTTTAAAAGGTTTAACTTTAGCAGCTGCTAGTTACTGATAGAATAGACAGTATTTCATTAAGGCAATTCATTTGCAAACCAGTGATGTGTTTGTAGCTGTCATTCTACAGCACATTAAAGTGCATTACTCAGTGATCATTTGACTGTCCTGACATGACCTCATTACAGGATTTACCCTGGAAGTTGTAATGCTATATTCTTACGTGGTTGTTTTACTGATGTCCTGAACGCTCTGCAGTGGGTCAGTTGTGTCAGGACAGCGGAGAATACAGGAGCAAACACAATGGCCAGGGCATTAGCTGACATTCGATTGGTCTCTTCCTGCAGGGCAATCCTAAACAATAAACAACAAAGCAGCAAGGGTTAAAGGTAGCTCCAATTCACATAACACTGGCAGGAAATACCCTGTAGAGAAACAGAAAGAGGACAAAATACAAATTCAGAGCAGGGCAGGAGAGGAGGGCTGTACATGCACATGAGATCTGGAGGTCATTGCCAGGGAAGATTTTCCACAATATTATATAGCTTTGAAGTGAAGAGCTTCAATTTGTTGTATCTGGTAAAGAACTAGACCAACAGGATGTAAATATTATACCAGACAAGGGCAAAAAGGTAAGACAATGGATACTGAGTGAACCACGCAACATGCCATGACACTCTTTAGGAAATCTTTTGTTTTGACCTACTTAACCTATTTTCCAAAAAGGAATAGATACAGTGCATATTTATTACAGTAGCAAGCAACTCACTTAGCCATCATTAAGCTATGCCTTAGAAACAGAGCACAGATGTGTCTAAATGCATGTAGATGGCAGGAAACTTCGCAGATTGTAACACAGTGACTATAGCCTGAACTAGATATTGTCTAAGCTCATGCAAAAGCATCACACATGATCCCTAGACCCTCAATGTTCAAACTAAAGGGTGCAATACATGGCAGTACTGTGATCCACTGCAATCTTACTGCACTCCTCAGTGGGTTAGCTCTATGGCTAGTGATGAGCTGGCAAAATCATAACAACCGGTTCCCTCCTCACCCCAGGAGGAATCATGCCTCCCCGACCCAGGGACCCCTGCCCCGTCCACCCCCCTCCCTGTTCCCTACCCTCTAACACCTCCCAAACCCTATCCACTCCCCCCCACCCCCGAACTCCCCAGCCCCCGACCCGGGGAGGGACGCGGGGCCAGCCAGGGCGCAGCAGCGGGAGCCCGAGCCCGAGCCGGGCGGCCGGGGAGGAACGCGGGGCGGGGCAGGGTGCGAGGCCCGAGCCGGGCGGCCGGGGAGGAGCGTGGGGCCGGCCAGGGTGCGCGGCTGGAGCCAGAGCCGGGCCAGGCCGGGCGGCCGGGAGGAGCGTGGGGCCGGGCAGGGCGCTCGAGCGAACCTGAGCCAGGCAGCCGGGGGAGGAGCGGGGCCGGAGGGGTGGGTGCCGCGGCCAGGACCTGCTGGCCGTGGAGGGTCGGGGCCGGGCGGGGACCCGGGGACAGGGGGGGCCGTGGTCAGGGACGGGGCTGGAGACCGGCGGGGGCACACGGCCCCTCCTGGTTTCCTACCTCAGCGTCGTCTTCCTGGACCGGGGAAGCCTGCTTGCTTCTCAGCCCTCCCAGGCTTCCCGCGCTAACAGCTGATTCACGGGAAGCAGGGTGGGAGGAGAAGCAGAAGGAGCATTCATGGCAGGAGGTGGAGGCAGAGCTGAGGTGAGCCGGGCCGGGCAGCAGGGAGCACTTGTTAAATTTAAATGCCCTTTTAGAACCAGTTTGTCCCACTGGGAACGACCGGTTCTAAAGGGCTTCTAAAACAACAACCGGTTCAGCGATCGGTGCGAACCGGCTGCAGCTCACCCTGTCTATGGCATGGAACCATGTGTTTGTAACCAGCTGAGACCTACAGTGGTTGTCTTCTCAGCAAGTCTGAAACATTTGTTGCTATTACGAAAGAAGAACATTATTGGCATTAGCTGTCAATGAGAGCATTGTCTGGAAAAAGAGCCCTTGGGTCCAGGCGTTAAAGCCATTTCAGAATTTAAAGCACTCCCTTGCAAAGTTTCACTCCCTTTTTCCCGACAAAGTACTTGGATCACATAGGCCCGTGTTCAGGTACTCTTACTCACGGAGAACAGTACCTTGTTCCAGTGGAACTACTCATGGAGTGCGGTGGTACTCATGGGAGTAAGTGTATCAGAATCAGGCCCCTAGTGAGGAAGGAGAAGAGAAAGAGTGGCTGCAGTATGACGATCCCACGCTGTGGTCTGCCATTACCTCACAAGGTGAAAGATGAGGCGTTCAGGGTACTGAGGTGGGTGCGAGAGAGCTGATCAATGACAGAGTACACGCCTCGGATGGTCTCCTTCCTCTCCTGCAGGCCTGGAGAGAGCACACACAGTTACACATATTACAGGCAACTTCCCCATGCTGTCTTCTGCCATCTTTACTTGTGAAGGTGGTGTGAATGGCCCAGTACAGGGGAGCTGTGCAGGAGGCTAGTGCACAGAGACAGGGATGACAACTCCCTCCTCTCCCTGCCTATACAAGCAGGCCCCCTTTGCAGGTCCCTCGGGTAGCAGTATCCTATGCAAAAAACATGAGCATAAGACACTGATTTCTTTTAAACAGATTCCAAAAGAGTTGGGAGCTGAATAATAACTATGTCTCCTGGGGCACGTCTATGCTGCACACTCTGCTCTGCTCACCATCAAAATCATATGCTACATACCACTCTAGCACGGGCAGAAATAGCAATGTAGATGGCGAGGCACTGCTTAGGTGAGTAAAGACATGCATGAAGGCTGTGGGGATATACCCTACACACACTGCTTAATTTGTAACGAAAGAGGTGCAAATTAAGAGGCTCAAGCTTTTTTTTTTTTTTTAAACTTTCACACAGCAAGCCCAGTGGTACCAGGGCTCTGAACGGCAAAGGCTTTGACTACTATAACAGTGTAAGGGATTAGTTTGTGTCACAGTGCTGTCTGTGGCTACATGGCACAGTGAAAAGCAGGCTGTGTCCACATTGCAGTGCCTACCTACACGTCAGTGAAAGGCTCTGGCAGAAGGAGGCTGCAAGGAAAGACTTCAACAGCAGAGAGCTGCTGGAGCAGATGTGCCGGAGCTCAGCCCTGGCAAGCCTTGGCACAAATTAAGCATCACCTACGTGGCTCCCACCTACACTGCCTATTTTTAGCAGTGTCATCACCCCCGATGGCGTCTTTCCCTGTTGCAGGAAAGACCCCGGCAGTGGGAAAAGGCTCTAAGAGGAAGCAGATGGGAGGCTCCAGCACTGTCTTGCCAGTTACGTCATAAAGATGACAGATCACCAAAATGACTTTTGGATTCAAACACTCCATACAATTGGCGCTTGTACAATCGTACAAGCACACAATCTACTTGCTTGCTGCTTGTCATGACAATGGTGATGATAAAACTAAAGTAAAAAGACTGCTTGTTCTGGGCAAGCAGAAACTGGATTTAGTACCTGCAGCTAATTGTACCTTCCCTGTCTTGGGTTTTGTGTGTGATTGTATAGGATTTGTATGGACCTTCCTTACCCATAGCTCGCAGAAATTCCTCGTAGAGTTCGAAGGTCATGAGGGGATTGGGCAAATCTCTCAGCCACCGTTTGAACACACTGGCAATGACATGAATATTGTAGTCATCTAGATTCACATTGTCAATATCTGTTCACCGAGGCAAGTGAGTGGAGGAGTGGAAAAGAAACCAAAGAAAAAGCAAATGATCAGTTTTGTTCCAGTAAACAAGCCAGTGTTTTCCTGTCAGTCCTAGCACTGGCGATGACCTAACCACTGCTGTTGGACCAACTTCTGTGGGTGAGAGAGGTCCTGAGGAAGAGCTCTGTGTAGCTCGAAAGCTTGTCTATTGCCAACAGACGTCAGTCCTACAGAAGCTATTACCTCACTCACCGTCTCTCCACTATCATGGGTGTGGTCAGATGTTCGGCTGCCTGTGTGTGTTCCCTCTGTGTGCCACCCCAGCCTGGCACAGACAACTGACATGGCACACCTCGAGCGAACCGCCCAATGACCACAAGATCCATTAAGGCATGAAGGCACCCAGCCAGGCTTATTTTGATGAAGCACAGTACTAGTATCCTGCACTAATACATGTATACCCATAACAATGGACCAGCTCAGCAAATGGCGGGACTTTCCGTTCCTCCTAGGCTAGATAAAGACACTGCCCCAAGATACATTTTTATACAGAGATACAAACAAGTTACATATTGCTCCTCTGATAGTTGACATCCTCTGATATCACAACCCACCACCTTGTACATTTCTATCCATCATATTGTCATCCTGACCATATCTTTAGGCAGGGTCAATAGGTTCCTGTTGTCTTTGGGGAATGTGTTTGTACCATTCTTGGTATGGGGTGTTCTGGTACCACCCTTCTGGAATGTGTCTGTGTGTGTGTGTTTTGTGCTTAGCACTCAGCAACGTGTGTTTCTGCAATATCAGCCCTGTTCTTGCCAGATTCTGTGAGAAGGGCCTGCCTCTAGCTCACAGCCGGATTTTGTTTTATATCAGCAAAGTTTTGACCGCTACTTTAGCCCAGCCCTCAGGCCTCTGATACAAGGGCTTATGTCTCAGGCTCTTCTACAGTGAGCAGAGCTACAACAACACTGCATAGAAAAACAGGTATCAATACTGTAGCAACCTCAGATCACACAGTGCACAACCTTGGCACCTACTTTTTTAATATGACCATGTTAAAATTCTTGTCGTGAAAGAGCCAGTTTTCCAGGGGTGAAAGTCTTTAGAGAGAGTTTGTAAAGCACTTTGGAAGTCTAGGTGATGTTGATAAATATGAAGCCTGGCTAATGAAGCTTTTTCTCCCAATTTCTTTTTTGCACACTTGTGCACAAGAGGAGGAATAAAACAAGGAAGAATTAAACAGTTCCACAAGACAGGAGGGCTCTAACACAGTGCAGACTTTTGGTGAAGGCTGGTATTAGAGAAATGTCTGTAGTTTCATGGTACCAAAAGCCAGAGTCTACGGTGGGGGAAGGGAAAACGGTTCCTTTGCTCTGGCCCCCTTTAGATGACATGAATTCCCTGTTCACAGAGGTTCTCGGCTGTCCCTTTTGCTCCCCCTCTGAGACTCTCTCTTTTTCATCTTACCTGTATCAAGACCCTGTCAGGCTCCTTTATCTTATTGGTTGAGCCTGCCTTCCTGTAAATGCCCTCGGTGTACAATCCATGCATTTCAATGTAGTTTATGAGCTTCTCCACCACCAGTGGCACCGCTCGCTCCTCATTGGTCAGTCAGGAGAGCTCAACCCCAAACTGCCGTGACAGCTCAGGATCATACTGATGTGGAGAAAGAGATTGATTTCTTAATTCCTTTTCAAAGGTCTCAATGCAATGCTGCTCACAGCGTGGTAAACCTAGGGATGTCTTGAGACTGAATCTCTCAATGTATGCAATGTAATTTGACTGTCGTTCAAGATGCAGTTCACATTTTTAAACAAAGTTAACTGGATTATTTGCAAATTAATCTAGTAAATCTAACTGAGCACAAGGGAAGAGAGGAAAGGTTTGTACACTGCCCTGCAAATCCAATCTTTCCTAAGAGCTTTCTTGGTCATTGTAACTATCCCTGTGTTCACTCTGCTATGTCTGCAGCACTGCACATTGCTACAAAGACTAACAAATGTTCATAGTTAAGGCTTGCAATAGGACTGTGCTCAGAAAAATGGCTCTGTAAAATGGCCCACCGGTACTCTCCTTGGGTCTTCAGAGTCATCATTTGCTTCATGTACTGACATTTTTACTGTAGAGCCAACACAGCTGTGCGACAGTGAGCTATATTCTAGTCTGCTTCATGCCTCACTGACAAAATTGCCTGGTGAGGATACATGAAGGAGAACACACTTGGGCTTGATTCTGAGATCCCTAGATGAACTTACAGTGCTGAAAGTTAAAAAATGGTTTTGAGCAAGTGTGACATAGAAGCCACTGAAAGAGAAATAGAATCAGTAAAAGACGCTGACATTCTCTATTTTTACAGAGTCACTTTCCTGACTGGAACTGCACTTTAGAGACTCAACATTCAGCAAACAATTCGAGCTGAATATGAGATTCTGGTTGGATAAAGTCAAAAGACTGAGAAAAACTTTTCACACAATAATGCACAGATCCACGTAGGAGGCTTTGAACATATGGAAAGTAGGTGTGCGGCTTGGTTAGACCTCTGACCTCTGACCAGTGCCACTCTTCCATGTCTGCTTCTTCTCATTCACTGTTACCACAGCACAAATGAAAACAACATGAAGGGACTGTCAGGAGGTTTCCACACTGGATGAACCTCCATGCAAGAACACACCGGGAAGAAATGGTGACAGCAACTGGTTTTGATCTCATTTAAAATTCACAAGTTATTGTACTATCATCTCTTAATCTTTTAGTGCCAGGATTGGGCTGCTCCTAGAGCTAACATCAAGTGCTATAACAAAAACTCTAACCTTTGCTGTCACTGTGTTCAACTGCCAACATTGGCATAAAATGCATTAGTGCAAACTACAAGGTCCATCAAAGCAAATACACTGCTAAGATAAGCTTGATGCTCTATTAGTTCCATCATAAGCCTAAATGAAAAGTCACCAGGTTCTGCATAAAGTTAAAAAACAACGAGGAAATCTGCTGTTACCTTTTGGATAAAGGGCACCTTCTCAAAATATACCAAATGGCACCAACTCTCTCAGCCAGGGCGGCTCTAGACACCTGGGCGCCATGCTGGCGATTGGGGCAGCGGTTTCCGGGGCGGCATTTGGCTCGGTTGAGCTCCCACCGGCATGCCTGCGGCAGGTCCACGGAGCCGGGACAGCGGACCTGCGCGGGCATGACTGCGGCGGGTCCCGTCTTCCAGCGGCTCGGTTGAGCTCCGCAGGCATGACTGCGGCAGGTCCGCTCGTCCGGGCTCAGGTGGACCTGCCGCGGGCATGCGGCAGGAGCTCAACGGGCAGCGGAAGAGGACCCGCCGCGGGACCGGGAAGAGGCGGCGCAGCGCTCCGCGCTGCTTGGGGCAACCTACTTTCTAGAGCCGCCCCTGCTCTCAGCTGATGCAATGTGAAAATGTAACCCTTAGCAGCCTGAATCCATCCAGCAGCAACAAATTAATAAATGCAAATGATCTAACCATTTCTGATCAGTACCTTGGACTAGTATTTATTTTCAGACTCCAAATTTTCCTGAGCATTAGCAAGCCAGATTTTTAAAGATGAACTTGGAGAATACATTAATGTCACTTCACTAGAGCTCAGGAAATGAATTCACACCAAGTAGTTATTTTATTTCAGCCGGCTGCTTGGGGCGGCAAAAACTGTAGAGCCGGCCTTGGGCAGTAAATATCATTATGCCACTATAGAAATCTACAGTACCTCCACACCTTGAATACTGCATGCAGTTTTGCTCATCTCACCTCAAAAAAGATATGTTAGAACTGGAAGAAATACAGAGAAGAGTAACAAAAATTATTAGGCATATGGGACAACTTCTCATATAAGGAGAGATTAAAAAGACAGGGACTTTTCAGCTAGGAAAGAGACGACTAAGAGGGACTATGATAGAGATCTATCAAATCTTGATTGGTGTAGAGAAAGTCAATAAGGAAGTGTTATTTAGCCCTTCACATATCACAGGAACAAGGGGTCACCCAATGAAATTAATAGGCAGCAGGTTTAAAACAAAAACAAGGAAGCATTTCTTCACACAATGCAGTCAACCTGTGGTACTCATTGCCACGGAGAGATTGTGAAGGCCAAAAGTATAACTGGGTTCAAAAAAGAATGAGATGAGTTCACGGAGGATGGGTCCATCTCTGGCTACTAGCTAACATGGTCAGGGATGCAACCCTATGATCTGGATGTCTCTAAACCTCTGACTGCCAGATGCCGGGGCTGGGACTGTCCAGCAGGGGATGGTTCACTTGACAATTGCCTTGTTCTGTTCATTCCCTCTGATGCATCTGGCACCCACCACTGTCAGAAGACAGGATACTGGGTAGATGAACCATTCTTCTGGGGGATCCAGGATAGCCACTCTTATGGTTTATGTTCTTAGCTGATTACATAGAAATTCAGCTTTAGCATCCTGGGAGCATAAGAACCAAGAATGCATTTGTGACACTGGCAGACCAGTCAACCTGTGTATGACCCATAATAATTTAACAAGAGGCACTTCTACTGTGTCAAGACAGTCCACGTGCATGTGAATTTCAAAGAGATGTATTAGACTAGCAATCATCAACTCATTCAAAAATGAACAATAGATGCTAAGTGTATTTGTCTGTAGTTATCTATACCGGGTTAGAAGTTTCACAATGTAACTAAATTAGCTTGTAGATGCTAATTCCCTTTCGTGGCTTAATTGCCTTAATTATGTGTGCAAGGTGTTCAGTTAGCCTTAAAATCAAAGATGTAAGACACTTCAGAAACCAATCATTTCTACATTATCTTCAGCTTAACTATCTGTGTTATAATGGAAGAACGGCTAATTACCTTATGTGAATGAATGTAACTAGTTTACTGGGTATGCACAGGAAATAGAAGATTATCTTCAAAGCAAAGTACAACAGGCCATCCGCATTGGGGGAAGGGCCTTCTGTGACAATTTCTGTGAGGTAGGCTTGTCAGCCTGGTAGAATAGCTATAAAAGAGAAGGCTCAGGCCTGATCCTATCATCTCTAGACTGCTTAAATGTTGAACAGGGACAGTGTAAGCCATAGGACAGAGATCTTCCAAATAATCATTTGGAAGAACCTGGAAAATGCCTGGAAAAACTAACAGACTTTACATCTAAGCTGCCTTTGGATTCTGATCTGTTGGGATGATTCCAGAGAGACTTTTACAAACCAGCAGTTTATTCCATCACTGTTGTGATCCTGAACTATGAACATGGAAAGTCACTTGTCTGGATATTGATCTTTTAACCATTTGTAACTCTTCTTTCTTTTAACAATAAATCTTAGATTTAGTTAAGGATTGGCTGACAGCGTGATATTTGGGGAAGACCTGAGATTCACATTGACCTGGGGATAAGCATCTGGGCCTTTATGATCAGTGAACCCCACATATGGTGAATCAGGTTTCCAGTAACCCCTCACTATATTAGACATAGAATATCAGGGTTAGAAAGGACCTCAGGAGGTATCTAGTCAACCCCTGGCTCAAAGCAGGACCAATCCCCAGACAGATTTTACCCCAGTTCCCTAAATGGCCCCCTCAAATACTGAACTCACAACCTGGGGTTTAGCAGGCCACTGCTCAAACCACTGAGCTATCCCTCCCCCCTCTTCCAAGACAGAGATGTTTAGATGGGAGCCAAGGTCTGGAATGCCAAAAAGGGGACCATGTTTGGCATCTTGTTAACTACAGTGGAAGCTCTTTTGTTGTCGACTTGGTGAATCTAATGATAGAATAAGCCATCAGTTTGGTGGTTGTCTCCCTCTACTTCTTGCAGTCTGCCCGCAGTGTGGTCACATCATTGTTGTGTAAACCTCTCATTCACGGAAGCAGAGGATGTTAGTCACCTTGAGATCCCAGCTGCTGTCCTGGAAGAGTTTTCATGCATTTGCGTTGAGTGTCAGATCTGATGTAAGCAGGGAAGTCAGCTCAAGGAAGAGTAAGGCTATACTCACTGTGCTATGAACTACCTCTTGATAGGCAGTCTGCAGCTGGGTGCTGGCCTGCAAGGCCCGTTCTCTCTCCACTCCTTCCCCGAACTGAACCATGTCCTGAGGGCTGTTGGTAGAGCAGGGGAATGGACAGAGTTAGTACCAGAAAATCCCTCCCAAAAGTTCCTCTTAAACAGGTTTAATTGTCACTAAAATCCCTCTCCAAAGCATCTGACCTCCATGTAGCAAAGGAATTACATGTCTAATGGAAGAGCCCCTTAGATATACAAGTCCCAGGGCCAGATTCACCTCTGGTGATTGAAGCCAAAGGAGTTACATGAGAGATGAATCTGGGCCCGTGTATGTGATGTCTGCTGTAGACTGTCTGATGGGAGCTGTCTAGCACATTGCATGCTGTTTGATGTCTGCTGCTGTGGTCTATTTCCTGGGCAACTTCTCCCACATTGATTGGCAAAATGACAGAGAGGAGCATTTCTTTTTATTAATTTGAATAAGAGCAGAGAAGTCCCCCCAGCCCAGCTCCTTTTATAACTTCATTTTATACTGAACGTGCATCAAACTCCCCACCCCTCAGCCCTTCACAATATTCTGTTCATGTCTGAGGAACAGGAAGTTTCCTCTGAATGAGTTTCCATACACAGGGCTTAACTCAATATTCATGAATTTCTCTTAGAAGAAGTGATTAGTTTCAACTGGTTCTCTTCGATTTGGCTACTGCAGTGGTGATTTTCTTGCCGCTCCAAGTAGTGTCAACGACATTGTAAGAACTTGGTCCCAATCCAGCCCTGGCATAAAATGGCATAGCTTCCGTGGATTTCAGTGGGGCACATGCCCGCTTATCCCAGGAAGAATTGGGTGCTTTCTCCTAAAATTCACTCCATTGTTGAAAATTCCTCCACAACTGAAGCTTGACCCCTAAATCTCTGACTCTTCCCTGCTGTAACACAGAAACAATCTCCACCACGGTTCAATGGTCTCCTCACATCAGACATTTCCTGGAACCAGTCTCGGCTGGTTCTTCCTCCAACAAAGTCTCTACTGTTGTGTTTTTGGTTGTCATGGTTTTGTTACTATGGCAGCTGAGTTAGTATAATAGGGGATAGCTCAGCCGGTTTCAGCCGGCTGAGTGAGCTCTCTGTATCTGTAAATAAAATGGCAGTTTTGTAAGCTGTCTGCTCTCTGGCCTCAAGTGATTGCTTCCTAAACCGGCTGCCCCCAAGGATATAACAACCACTAGCTTGCCAAGGGCTTCCAAGGACCTCATGTAGAGTGACTGAAACCAGAAAAGAAGGAGTGAGGCTCAGCACAGATCATTTGTGTGTGTGGGCTGGGAAAGCTAACCATAACCTTGCCAGAGAGGCCATGTGTGACTGCCATCACCCAGTGCCTGCTGGGCAGAAATACAGTGGATGGTGCGGAGGAGAACTGTTGTCACGTACTTGTATATGCAGAGCATCCTTTGCTGTCCCGTCTTCCTCTTTCATCTTCTCCAAGGGAGGAAGGGAAATAAACTTTTGAAGCACTGACCAAGGAGCTCACAGTTTTCCTCCACGGTCAGAGATGGTTTGAGCTTGCTGGCAGAAGAAAGATAGAGAGAAAAGTCATGTATTAGACTCAGTACCACCTCCAAGTAAAAGAAATGGGTCCAATGACTAGAGATTGTCCCAATCTAGAACCCCAAGTGCAAACAACCCTTCACTTTGCACCTCTATTAAGTATTGGCTCCTCTAGAAGTAAAGCTAAAACTTCAAATCTCCTTTTAGAGAAACCCACAAGCTTTATCCCCCCTGCCAGCTAGCCAGACACCTCCCTCCCCATCTGAACTCTGCTCCATTGTACTGCATGCTCCACAACCTCCAATCTTGTGTCTTTCGAGCACAAACCAGGCCCAGGAGGGTGGGGAGGAGGAAGCAATGGGTGGGATTGTTGCAGGGCACCCCTAGAATGGCATGCAGCTCATCATTTCTGCGGGATATCTGGGGCTCTGATCTGGAGCGGCCATTTGCCTCTCTGGTTTTTAGTAGGCTTGCCTGATATTCTAGGCAGGACTGACTCTCCTTTAGACAAAACTTGAAGAAGAGAATGACCTCAGGAGTCATTCCCATTTTTGTCCATGCGCCCCAGCTGACCTCACGAGGCCGGCCAGGAGCACCATGACAGCAGCAGACGGTACAGTATGACTGGTAACAGTCATTGTCAACTTGCAATGCAGCAGATGGTACAGTAGAGCTGGTCACCCTCTTGGCTAATTTGCAAAAGGCAAGGGGATGATGCTGTGTAGCGCTGCAGTACCGCATCTGTTAGCAACATCCAGTAGACATACGGTGACAGTGAAAAAAGGCTGAATGGGCTCCATGGTTGCCGTGCTATGGCATCTGCCTGGGCAATCCAGGGAAAAGGGTGTGAAATAATTGTCTGCCATTGCTTTCATGGAGGGAGGATTGTCTGATGACATTTACCCAGAATCACCTGCGACACTGTTTTGCCCCATCATTCATTGGTATCTCAACCCAGAATTCCAATGGGCAGAAGAGACTATGGGAACTATGGGATAGCTACGCACATTGCAACGCTCAGAATTCGGCTAGCTTCGGTACATGGATGCACACCGCTGAATTAATGTGCTTAGTGTGGCCACGTGCACTCGACTTTATACAATGTTTCCAAAAATCGGTCTCTGTAAAATCGGAATAATCCAGTAGTGTAGACATACCCCATGTGGATTTTCTGATGTTTAATAAGGTTTGAGCTCTGATTGAAACTTTTCCCACACTCAGAGCATGTGTAGCGTCTCTCTCCTGTGTGGATTCTCTGATGTGCAATCAGGGTAGAGTTCTGATTGAAGCTTTCCCCGCACTCTGAGCATATGTGGGGCTTCTCTCCTGTGTGGATTCTCTGATGTGAGATGAGGCTGAACGATGAATGAAGTGTTTCCCACACTCAGAGCATCCATGAGGTTTCTCACCTGTGTGGATTCTCCTATGTTTGATAAGGTTTGAGCTCTGATTGAAGCTTTTCCCGCATTCAGCGCATGTGTAAGGCGTCTCTCCTGTGTGGATTCTATGATATGAGATGAGGTTGAACTATCAATGAAGCGTTTCCCACACTCAGAGCATTCATAAGGTTTCTCGCCCGTGTGGATTGTCTGATGTGTGGTAAGGTGTGGCCTCTGACTGAAGTGTTTCCCACACTCAGAGCATCCATAAGGTTTCTCACCTGTGTGGATTCTCCGATGTGTGATCAGGGCAGAGCTCGAATGAAGCTTTTCCCGCACTCAGAGCACATGTAGGGTTTCTCTCCAGTGTGGGTTCTCCAATGTGTGAGAAGAGTTGAGCTCCGATTGAAGCTTTTCCCACACTTATGGCATCTGTAGCGTGTCTCTTCCAGGTTGATTCTCTTGCATGTAATAAGGTCTGAGTGGCTACTGAAGTTTTCCTCTGGCCTGTGCTGAGTCTCACAGGCTTTTGCTTTTCTGGGAGTGCACAACTCCGTAAACATTCCCTTTGGATCTTCCTGATAATGTTCCACGTGGTTCTACTTGTTCAGCATCTTCCTGCTGGGGTTTCTCCTCCTCATTCTCACTCACCATCCCATCACCTGATGGCAGATAGAACAATCCAGACATAGGTCACTCCCTATGCTGGAGAGAAAGGAATCTCAGAGAGAGGAATGGAAAAGGGATGAACAAACCAAAATATGTGCAGGAGAGATCAAACCTATCAGGATCTGATTTTCCCAAATCCTTCCCCAGAGGAGAGGAAGTGATCAGTTTTGGTCTGTATCTTATGAGATCATTCAGGAGAAAGTGAGATTGGGGAGGGACCTGTTTCCAGTTGTCAGTCAGAATAGATGGGAAGCCTTGAGTGACATCTGCCATAATGGTTCCACATCTGCAGAGAACAATCCTGAACTTGGAGAGCTCACAAGGTCTTTGTAGGGTATTTGTATTTGTCAATCTTCCACTTCTTGTAAGCTGTTTTTGTGTTTTCACTGTTAAGCCAAGCTGGTCGCCTGCCATATTTACTTTTCTTCCTACACATCAGGATGGTTTGTTCCTGCAACCTCAATAAGGATTCTTTAAAATACTTTTTAAAGTATTTCCTCGACTCCTTTCCCCGTCATGTTATTCTCCCAGGATCCTGCCCATCAGCTTCCTGAGGAGTCAAAGTCTGCTTTTCTGAAGTCCAGGGTCTCTCCTTTCTTCCTTGTGTCAGGATCCTGAACTCGACCATCTCATGGTCACTGCCTTCTAGGTTCCCATCCACTATTGCTTCCTCTACTATTATTTTCCTGAAGGGGTTTGATTTGGGGGTGCGGCAGGGCAGACCAGGGAAAAGGTGGGGTGGTGCTTTGGGGAAGAGGTGGAGTGGGGAGGGCCTGGGGCAGAGCAGGAGTTGAGCACCCACTGGCCAGAGGGAAGTTGGTGCCTACTGAGGATGGACAAAGGACTGACAGACTCAGAGAAGATGAGGTTGAAAAGGACTTCAGGAGGTATCAGTCCAACCCCTGCCCATGGCAGGACCAACACCAACTAAATCATCCCGGCCAGGGTTTTGTCAAGCCGGGCCTTCAAAACCTCTAAGGAAGGAGATTCCACCACCTCCTAGGAACCCATCCCAGTGCTTCACCACCCTCCTAGTGAAATAGTGTTTCCTAATATTCAACCTAGACCTCCCCACTGCAACTTGAGACCATTGCTCCTTGTTCTGTCATCTGCCACCACTGAGAACAGCTGAGCTCCATCCTCTTTGGACCCCGCCCCCTTTCAGGTAGCTGAAGGCTAGGGTTACCAGATATCCCGATTTTATAGGGATAGTCCCGATTTTAGGTCCTTTTCTTGTATAGGCTCCTATTACCCCCACCCCGTCCCGATTTTCACATTTGCTGTCTGGTCACCCTATTGAAGGCTGCTATTAATTCCCCCTCGCTGTCCTCTTCTGCAGACTAAATAGCTCCAGCCCCTGGTCATTTTCCTTGTCGTCAGCTGGACCCTCTCCAATTTGTCCACACCCTTTCTGTAGTGGGTTGGCCCCAAACCAGGCATAATACTCCAGATGTCCAGATATGGCCTCACCAGTGCCCAATAGAGCGGAATAATCACCTCCCTCGATCTGCTGGCAATGCTCCTACTAACGCAGCCCAATATGCCGCTAGGCTTCTTGGCAAGAAGGGCACACTGCTGACTCATCGCCGGCTTCTCGCCCACTGTAATCCTCAGCTCTCGTTGACCAGCCCCAGGGCTGACTCATGAGTCCGTGGGGAGGGGTGGAGGAGGAGGCCACGGTGAGTGGTGAGGACCCCAGAGAGGGTGCAGTGGAGGAGAGGGGACTCAGCCAGGCAGCAGTGGGCGATGGGGATGGGAGAAGGGGAAGCAGATACAGGAGGAGATGGAGCACAGGCTGGGCACCAGGGCCCAGGCATCCAGGGCCTGGTTGGCGGCAGCTGTGCCAGGGGCCCCACCTGTTACCAACCGCCTGTGCTTCCACTGAGGATCTCCAGAGTGTCAATGTTCCCGGGCTCGCCTTCCTGACAGGCCTGAGCAACCAGAGCTTGTCCTAGACCACTCCCAGCCTCCCGCGAGGCGTATGGACCCAAACAGGCTGGAGACAAGTTATCGCAGAAATCACTGGGGACTCGGGGGCATCTTCAGCTGTGGAGGGTGACACACCCCACAGGAGCTGAATTTCTGACTCGGGGCTGAGCAGTGCAGGGTGGATGCACAGCACAGCTGTGAGGCTGTTTGATGCGATCGATGCACCCAAGTCGGTTTAGTGGGGTCTAGTGAAGACCCACTAAATTGACAGCAGAGTGCTCTCCGGGCGACTCTGGGACTACACCGGGAATGACAGGAGTAAGGTAAGTCTCCCGTCGGCCCAGCACAGCGTAGACACAGCAGTAAGTCGACCTAAGCTACCTCGAATCCAGCTGTGTTAGTCCGTAGCTGGAGCAGCGTCACTTAGGACGACTTACTGCAGAAGGATGGACACAGCCTGAGGCCTGAGTTTCCACTGCAGTCTGGATGCTCAAACACCAGCTTGGCAACACAAGTCACCAAGCCCAGGCCATGCAGAGACAGGCTCAGTGTGCAATGTGGATACCCCCTCAGACAAGCCCAGGAGTGTCACATGAAATCAATCCTTTCGTTGGACTTCCTGGCAGAAGAGCCCAGTGATGGTGGAGCTCCCCGACCGTCAGTGACAAACACAGCGCTCCAGCAACTGAGCTCTAGGGCTCGCTGCTGAAAGAAAAGCTTCACAGTGACAAAGGGCAAAGGGAGGTGCTGGTCTTTGGCCAAGGGCAGAGCCCCACCCTCCAACACAGACCATTTCCCTCGTTGTCTGTCTGTGATGGGGCAGGAGCAATAACACGGCCTCCTGCTTTTGCTATTGCAGAGAGTTGGTTATGACGGTTTCCTCAAACACAGGGTGCGGAACAGGCCTCAGACCTGACTGGGTGTAAAGAAGAACTACGCAGCTAGACTGAGCCAGCTGGGAATTCAGATGTGCCCCTTTCCTGGAGGGATGGACTGACCTGAGGGGACTGGAACCGGAGCTACCAATGTTTAACTTGCACTCGTTCAGCATCTTTCCTGTGAGTGCCGTCACTGTAGGTTAAATACTCCAGCCCCAGGCTCCCCGCCAGCTCTGGGCCAACAAGCTTTCCTTGTGATTGGATTCTGTACAGCAGGGGTGCAGGGAACCAACAGGTGCATCTGTAGCTGCAGGCCCGGCCTGACCCAGTGCTCTGAGCTGCGCGGTGGCGGTGGTGGCATGTCCCGGCTCCAGCCGGGTGGCGCGGCTGTAACACTGCCAGCCACTGGTGCTCCAGGCAGCACGGTAAGGAGGCAGGGAGCAGGGTGGGTTGGATAGAGGGCAGGAGAGCCCGGGGTGGTGGTCCGGGGGCGGGGGTGTGTATCGGGGTTGGGGAACAGGGGTTGAATAGTCAGGAAGGAGGGGTTGGATGGGGTGGCAGGGGGCAGTGAGGGCAGGGGTTCTGGGGGCAGTCGGGGACAGGGAGAAGGGGTGGGTGGATGGGGCAGGGGTTTTAAACAGAGACTGGGAAGGGTTGGGTCATTGCACTAATTGAATCTCTTTCTCCACGTTAAGTATCCTCACACCTTCTGTGGGTCAGCTTGATTATCACTTCAAAGGTTTTTCTCCTGCTGATGATTGCTCATCTCAGTTGATTGGCCGCTTAGAGTTGGTATGGCTACTTCCACCTTTTCACGGTCTCTGTATGTATAAATATCTTCTTTCTGTGTTCCATTCTATGCATCCGCTGAAGTGAGCTGTTAGCCAGTGGTGGCCCATCGAGCGGACACTTAATTCACAATGGACCATGGGAGGCACCCATCTACACTGAGCGGACTTTTCTGTGAATGTTCTATCTGGCGTATCCTGCAAAGTATCCATCCTGCAATGACTGAGCAAAATGGGGCATGGACAGGGACTTGCCCATGTGACTCAAGCTCCCATCTTTCACCTGTGATTTTCCACTAGCTGTGCTGAGGACTTTGAAACAATGGGTTTCCCTTCATATGGCAGAAGTTAAAAGAGGCCCTGGAAACATCTCCACTGTGCCTCTAGCCTGCTCCAGCCTCTTTCCTGCTCAAACATCTGGACTATGGACTTATACCAGGGGCGGGCAAACTTTTTTGGCCTGAGGGCCGCATCGGGTTTCGTAAATTGTATGGAGGGCCGGTTAGGGGAGGGGGTCATGGCCCAGCCCCCACCTCCTATCTACCACCCCCCCCCGGCCAGGACTCCTGCCCCATCCAACTGCCCCATTCCTAATGGTCCCTCTGGGACCCCTGCCCCATCCACACACACCTGCTCCCTGTCCCCTGACTGCCCCTGGGCCCCTGCCGCCCCATCCAACCCCTCCTCTCATTCCTGACGGCCCTCCCGGGACCCCTGCCCCATCCACACCCCTTCTCCCTGTCCCTGACTGCCCCCAGAACCCCTGCCCCTCACTGCCCCCTGCCACCCCACCCAACCCCCTCCTTCCTGACTACCCCAGGACCCCTGCCCCCATTCAACCCCTGTTCCCCCAACCCCTATCCACACCCCGCCCCTGACCACCACCCGGACTCTCCTGCCCTCTATCCAACCCACCCTGCTCCCTTGTGCCGGCTCCGGCAGTGGAGCGGCGAGCTGAGGCTGTGGGCGAGGGGAACAGTGTGGGAGGGCCTTGGGCAGCGTCTCGGGCTAGAAGCTCGGGGCTCAGCAGGACGGTCCGGCGGGTCGGATGTGGCCTGCAGGCCATAGTTTGCCCACCCCTGTTCTACACTCACTTGCTATCTTGCGTTTCTTCGGTGCTGCCATTTCTGGTGACTCGTGGTAACTATTTTTCTTTGCTTAATGTTGTTTAGTGGAGAAGCACCTTTTCTGTGACTGGCTCCATCTAGTGTTGAAACTGAGAAGTGCAACAGAGTTGAGCTCAAGCGCCATGTGCGGGCCATATTCAATTATATTTTCAGAATTTGCTGCGGGCCAATAAAAACTGGCCCGCGGGCCGTAGTTTGGACACCCCTGACTTATACTAATGGGAGCATCTAACCAAGGGAGAGGAACTTCCAGTGACTTGGAAGCACCCAAAGACTTATCAAGCCAGCAGTTTATTCTATCACTGCTATAAGCCTGAACCAAGAACTTTGCAATTATTGTATTTGATTCCTTTAACCAATTTTAATTCTCACCTTTCTTTCTTTCTTTCTTTCTTTCTTTCTTTCTTTCTTTCTTTCTTTCTTTCTTTCTTTTTATAAATAAACCTTTAGAATTTAGATACTGAAGGATTGGCATCAATGTGATTTTGGGGAAATATCTAAGTTATATATTGACCTGGGTGGGCGGCTGGTCCTGTGAGATCAGAATATAGCCTCTTAGGGTGTCTTCACTCCCCGCCAGATTGGCGGGTAGCAATCGATTTCTCGGAGTTCGATATATCGCGTCTCATCTAGATGCGATATTGAACCCCGAACACGCTCCCGTCGACTCCGGAACTCCACCAGAGTGAGTGGCGGTAGCGGAGTCGACAGGAGCCGTGGGCGTCGATCCAGCGCCGTGAGGACGGGTAAGTAATTCTAGCTAAGGTACTTCGACTTCAGCTACGCTATTCACGTAGCTGAAGTTGCGTCTATAGATCGACACCGCCCCCCACCTAGTGTAGACCAGGCCTTAGTTGAAGACATTGATTTTAAAGAACCACTCATTTCTCAGTCTAGTGTTTTTGGTGGTAATACAAGGACTGGAATTCCCAAGGAAACTGCTTTCATGACTTCTTGTTAGCTGGTGTGGTGAAGCAGAAATTTCCTTTGCAGGTTGAAGGGAAAGGACGGACATTACTCATCTAATCGTAATCACACTGAGATGCTGAAGGAAGCAGAGCGAGGATGTGCTACTAGCAGTAATCCAGCCCAATGGGGAGGAGTTAAATATAAAGAAGAGGGTCATGTGGAGAACAGGGTTTGCTCTCAGAGCTTTGGAGAGAAAAGAAATCTGCCACTTTTTCTCTGTGAACTCCATTTGCTTTTCTTGTTCCTTTCCGTTACAGTAAAGATACAGAGAATGGAAGTGGTTAAACTTCTCCCGAGGCAATGAATCACTTGGCTTGGTTTCCTCTCATCATTGCCAGTGCAGACAGGAGGGACAGGATTTGTTTTAAACGAGTCATGGACAGTTGATATTTTCATTGTTTTCTTTCTAAGCATTTAGCTTGGGGGTCAGCCTCAGAGCCCAGTTAGTACTGAGGGAGAATTAATCATTAAAGGCAAAACCCTTCCTTAATGCAGAGTTAAGATTGGCTGGAGCAATATCAGCCCCTTGCAGAACCTCTGCAGCCGCAAAACTCAAACTTCTGAAAAGCAGGAGACGCAGTTACAGTTGCCTGCACCACCTTCATCCTGTCCTCTGTCAGCAGCGTCCCTTTAACACACACACATTTACTCTACCAACACCCTGCTGGCTGAAATCTACAAACTGTTCACTACCTTTTACAGCCCTTCCAACCAGAGCTCCAACCCCATCTTGGCCTGACAAGGCCCAACCCCTGGGCAAATCAGACTGGGGTAAGGATTGGGCAGGGCCATGAGAGTGGCTGCAGAGCAAGACCCTGACCCTACTCAGATCAGCCCCACCTCACTGATCTCTCCTCACTCAGACACACTGCACCCCTCCCCAAATTCCTGAAAGCCTGGGTAGGGGATCTTATTTTCCCTTGTGATGGTCTGAGCTCTCCCTCCCCACCCGGCCGCAGCTGGAGCTAAGATAGATGCCCCCTCCATTGCTCCCCTTTGGGAAACACAGTGTTAATTTAGATGAATCTGATAAGGCTCAGACATCCAATGTCTGATCTCCGTTCACATTCTCCACAGTTCCAGCCCTTGTTGCTTATTGAAAGAAATGACTCAGTATCCCAGTTTCATGTTTTATTAACATGAACAAATACAACCAAGAACATACATCGCTAAGGCTAAACGACTAGCTAATGAAGGGTTAAACAATGCAGTGATAAAGTTCAGGTCAAATCAGTAAATCAACGAGTTAACTAGGATATTGCGTTGGAATCAAGTCATCAATTTAGTCAAACCATCAGAAGAATACAGCAGAAAATCAACCCTTATAAATCCTAGAACAGCAACCCAAGGAGGCAGGTGCATATTTAGTGGTACCAAAACCCCAATCAGAGGTTTTCACCCAGGCAGTGCATCCCAGATTTGGAGAGCTGAACATTTCAATACCGAAACCAAATTATTGCTTATATTTAGCCCACAGCCTCAAAGTGAATTAGTTTTCTCCTTAGATTTCACTATTGCATCACTAATAATAGAAAAAGGAAAATAAATGGCAAAGATTATGAGGGTTGGATCTCTGCAGCTCTTTGGCTTTGGAGTCACATGGAGCAGGACCTGTAGCTGCAGTTGAGGAACCAGGTACTGGCATAGCTGGCCCAGCACTTCGGGCTAGCAGGCTTTTCAGGTACAGGAGACTAGTGCAGGCTGCACAGCCTGTCACTGTTGTGCTTCATTCCCCAGAGGATCAGTCCTGGGATCCTGGAAGTCAGTCTCCCTTAGATGACTTACATAAGAACACAAGACAGGTCATACTAGGTCAAACCAATGGGCCATCTGGCCCAGTGTGCTGCCTGAGTGACCAGTGCCAGATGCTTCAGAGAGAATGAACAGAACACGCTTGTTGAGCTGAAAGCTGAAGGACTCCCACCCTTACCTTTTACTTTATCGTTGTAGATTCCAGCTTACCCCATCTTACCACACCTCCTGCGAGGTGTCTGGGCAAATCAGGTGTGAACCAATCCTTCGATACAGACATGTCCCACTCTAGATGAAGTGAGGCAGAGTTTGGGCCAACGTCAGTTTGGAACAGCCCGACTGAGCCCGGCAGTTTTCTCAAAGTATCTGCTGCCGTAAACCGCATGCAGTGTGGACGTGTGAACCCCAAAGGTATCAAATGTGAAAGAAACAAAGGCCAGTTACGGGGAGGTTTCCATGGCCAGGCCTGAGGTTAAGCAGCTGGGCTCTAACAGCTGCCTCCTCAAAAGGAAAAACAGTCTCAGCACCCATAAAAATAACTGGTTGCAAAAATCAATCATCCTGCATCCATCACCATTTTAAATTCTGACCTCTCCGCCCGATGTGTCTTTGTTTAGCAAACAAGCAAATTGGGGACTCTGTGGCTGTTACCCTCTAACTCGGTAGAAGGTTACACATCTTGACTCAAGCAATTTTCCTCTTCACAGAATATTTATTTTAAAGTTTATCAAAGTAAATTCCATTTGAAGAGAAATAATTACAGTCTACACTGGGGCTCTATTTTCATACATGCTATTTCTCCCACATGTTCCCCCGCTCTAATTCCTTTGGGTGAGGTTTTACTTTTCAGGATTAGCCACCATTTCCAATATAGTAGGAGGGCGGGGAGAGAACTAGAAGAAAACCTGAATTATATAGTAACACTGAAAGTTATCACATAATCAGCCTCTTACTTTACACTAATTAACTTCATGTTTAATTTCATTGTCACTGGTAACAACTTATTCAAAGATTACAAAATATAAACCTATAGGGCAGTTTTCTCTTAATTCCCATTTCCACCATTGAGTTTTGTGTGAAGTCACATTCTACAATAACCTAGGAGCCTTCCATTTATGTGAGTTCATTTCGCCCATAAGTGTAGGTGGAAGGGCTCTCACGCTACGTGGGAAGGCTGCATCATGAGAAAAAACACCTGTGTTCTATTATCACATTTTCTAATCTTTCAGAGTAGCAACAGGTGGAGAAGTGATACAAATGCATAAGACTTAATAGCAAAACTAAGAGACCAAACCACAGAGTCAGGACTCAGCATTCATGTATCCTGCAGTCTGAACTTGGAATCTGATACATTCCCTCATTAGCTACCATAATTTGCCCAGCATGGAACTGCTTCTTGTCCAACAAGGCAGCCAGATTGGGACCCATAGGCATGGATTGGCTCTGAAGCAATCAGATGTTTCTCTCTGTGCTTCATGAAACTTTGGATCCAAATGGTAAAGACAGTTGTTCCCAATTTAATAATGGCATCCTTTAGGAGTGAGACCAATGCCACTTAACTAGGGGCAGCATTCTAAAAATAGTTTACCTGGGCCACAGGTCACCATAGCTTCCATCACTGGGGCGAAAAATCAACCACTAGTACATGCGATTTCTACCTGAGTCCTTGTCAAACCTTTGACTTTTCTTGGAGTAATTTTATACTTCTCTGGTGTAGAATTCTTCACCAAGCACATAAAAGATCAGTAGCAATAGTGAAGTATAACTCCTCCCCTCCCCCAAATATGCCCTTTATTTCTTTAATCTGGTGGCACAGATTTAAATTAGGGACTAAATTCAGGTGTGGCTTAGAATCCTTGTAAAACACCAAATGTCAGGTATCTATGGAAAATAGGTCTCTTTCTGCAGCTATATCACATTCAACACGGATTTCATTTTCTACATATTTGCAGCATCGCCCATGGTGACTGAACAGAAACATCACTTCCATTTTCCCTTCCCTACCTAGATGGGAATTGCATTTCCCAAATAACAGGCAACCCGCACCTGATTAGGAAGGAGATCTCTTCACGAGCAACCTCCTGCAGGGCCTGGGCCACAACTGCTTTGGGGGCCAAATGCATGGGTATCTTATAGTCTCATAGAGTTTAAGGTCAGAAGGGACCATTATGATCATCTAGTCTGACCTCCTGCACAATGCAGGCCACAGAATCTCACCCACCCACTCCTGTAACAACCCCCTAACCTTAGTTCCAAGTCATTTACCTCTTCACAGCCCTTTAGAAAATATATTGACCTTCCCAACTGAATGGTTTGGATGGTGATAGGAAGCCCTCTGACTTACCTAGCTTCTTCTGTTGTTAGAGAGGGTGAAGTGACATTTTCCCCTATCCCTGCCCTGTTCATAGAATATCAGGGTTAGAAGGGACCTCAAGAGGTCATTGAATTCAACCCCCCTGCTCAAAGCAGGACCAATCCCCAGATTTTTGCCCCAAATCGTCCCTTCAAAGGCTGAACTCGCAACCCTAGGTTTAGCAGGCCAATGCTCAAACCACTGAGCTATCTCTCCCAGTTCCATCTCTTTGTTATAGTTCAATATATTTTAAGTGAGAAAAGTGGTAGTAACAATTTGTTCTCCAGCACAACCTGAAGCAACATCAGAGCAACTGGGAACGAAACAATTTGTTGATGACTAACAATTGCTTTGAAATGGGGAACAGTATAACCGTAATGCTCAGGGTTTGTTTAGACTAGGAAAAGTGATGGAGTTTAGGGCAGGTCAAAGGGAAAGCTAATGCCAACCACTGCACCTGGGCTGCAGCTGCAGCTGCACTACAACTATAACTGTCTTTTACACCAAGGTCACTAGCAGGCAGCCAACACCATGTGCAGCCCTAGTGGATGGAAGGCCCAGGTAGTTTTGCCTCAGTGTAGCTTGTTGGGATCAAACCTCTCTCTCCCCACCTGGAGCTGATGAACATTCCTAGCTGGAGGGACACACACTCCTACGACTCAAAGGAAAAAGTTGATAGAAAGAACGCAGGATTGACCCCAAAGAAGGGTCAGCTGCAAAGGCAGAAGCAGGCAACCCATCTGCAGGAGCTGAGAGACCACAGTGAAGATGATGTGAAGATCACTTTGTGGGAATTAACAAATGTGATTTAAAAAAAATCTTTGGCCAACCTAGTCAAGGCATTTATTACAGTTCTCTCTCATGTGAATTTTCTGATGTCTAATAAGGCTTGAGCTCTGATTGAAGGTTTTCCTTCCTTCCTGGTCTACACTACGAGTTTATATCGAATATAGCAGTGTTTTAAACCAAATTAACGCTGCACCCGTCCACACAATGAAATCCTGTATTTTGATATACAGGGCTCTTAATATCGATAGCTGCACTCCTCCTGATGAGGGAGTAGCGCTGAAATCAGTTTTGCCATTTCGAATTAGAGTTAGTGTGGCTGCAATCTAGCAGTATTGGCCTCCGGGCGCTATCACAGTGCACCATTGTGACCGCTCTGGACAGCAATCTGAACTCGGATGCACTGGCCAGGTAGATAGGAAAAGCCCAGGAACTTTTGAATTTAATTTCCTATTTGCCCAGCGTGGAGCACTGATCAGCACAGGTGACCATTCAGTCCCAGAATCAAAAAGGCTCCATCATGGACGTGCAGGAGAT
Source organism: Mauremys reevesii (assembly GCF_016161935.1). Taxonomy (NCBI): domain Eukaryota; kingdom Metazoa; phylum Chordata; order Testudines; family Geoemydidae; genus Mauremys; species Mauremys reevesii. The sequence goes on along the minus strand of NW_024100806.1, from coordinate 371 downwards.
ACTGAATCTGATCTCTGTATGGGAGATGAATCTATTCTACGAGAACTCCGTTCCAAAGACAAAATGCCAAAACATTTGAAAAAATCTCCAAGGCCATGATGGACAGAGCCACAACAGGAACTCGGCCCAGTGCTGCGTGAAACTTGGAGCTGAGACAAGCGTAACAGAAAGCCAAAGAATGAAATGGAGGCGCTCACGGAGGAGGAGCGACTGGCGACTGTAGCTATCCACAGTTCCGCACTGTCAAAACCATTTGAATTCTTGGCTGAGCTTCAAAGCCTGAAGTGTCAAAAAACATTGTTGCGGGTGGTTCAGGGTATATGTCATCAGCCCCCAACCCTCCCTCTGTGAAACCAAGGAAAAAATTATTT